>NC_065574.1:35570485-35876355 GCF_937616625.2 Mercurialis annua | reverse complement strand
TTTGAAAAATCATTTAAAGCTTTAAAAGTCATGAAATTTAGCGTGTTTTCCAGTTTTAACACAAATTTTAAAAATTCAGAATTGATTTGAAAAGTTTGAAATTGCAAAAACTTAAAAGCTGGTGTATTAAAATTTTATAATTGGAAATTCGTGAAATACACTTAAAATTATATTATATTATGTAATTATTTGACAAGAAGTTATATTATGTAATTATTTGACTAAATTTCAATATTTTTTTATTTTTCTAGAAGATTAAATGGATAAAAGTTAAATAATAGTATTTTTGAGAAGGTTAATGGTAAAAATTAAAAATTTGAAGGTGCAATAGGAAAATAAAATAAGTTCAGGGGTCAAATAGAACAAAATAGTGTAGTTCGGGGGTTCAATAGAACAAGTTATGCATTTTAATTATCCTTCACGCGCTTCAACGCGTTTGAAAACACGCGTTTTTTCCACGTTGGATGAAAAAGGTCAGATCGGCAAAAAAATTACAATTGACGGGTTAAATAGAACAAAAAATAAAGTTAAGAGGTCTAATAGAATATCAAATTAGTTTAAGAGTCTTAGAGAATAAAAGTGTATAGTTTAGGGGTCAAATGATGTATTAAGCCAAAATAATATGACTAATTTGACAAACTTTCGAATTAAATGAAATTCCAAATTTTTATTTAATATAGTCAATTTATAAAATCACATATAAACTATAATAAGATTAATATTAATTTAAATTTAAAATATTAATGCCCAAAGTAATTTCAAATTATAAATAATAATATTATTTAAATTGCTAATTGATAAGTCGAAACCAATTTCGTAAATAAATATTTAACGGTAAAATATATATTTAAACACATTGGCACGTGCCAAAATCTCCAAAATAATAATTAATTATTAATACCCAATTTGCCATAATAATAAAATAATTAATTAAGTCTAAAATCATATAAATCAAAATTGGATTAAAATAAATTCTAGATTTAAAATAATAATGCCCAAGGTAATTAAAATCAAAATAAATAATTAAATTGTCGGAATAAAATTCGAAACTAAATTCGTAGATTTAAAATCAAAAATTCAATATAACACAGTTAATGAATAAGTTAAGGAATCAAAGGTTTTTAAGCAAAATAAAACAGTGACCATGAAGGCCCTTTAGCCAACAAGAATAAAAACAAATCAACCTTCTATCGCCACCTCATCATCTTCATCAACATTCCTACCCAAACTCAAAACATATTGCAGTAACAAAAGAAACGTAACTTCAATCCTCTAATTCATCAACTTCTTAACTTCATCAATTTCTTAACTATCATCACGTTGAATCATGGACAACATAAAACAACCTTAGTTAACATAATTCCCACAAAAATACTCAAGGCCAAGGATTACATAATTTGCTAATATCAATTTCAACCGAAAATAACAATCAAACAATGGATCCGAGTCGAGATCGAATATGAACCGGAGACGATGAGATAAATCTCTAACCGAGAGCTTTAACAATTAAAGACTAATCATTCCAAGAGATTCATAATCATTAATATAACAAAAACATAGCCAAAGATTATAAAAGGGATCGGCAGTAGCAAATTTATGTTTCACAGTTAAAAGCAAAACAATACGGTGAGACGGCGGCGATTAAAACGAGTTTAATTACATACCGTTTGGCAAAATTCGAAAGGCAAAGTTGTAGAGGAATGAGTCTACTATCACAGGAAAGAAACGGAACTGAATTTGATCGAGAAACGGCTGCGAACAAATAAAAATAGTAAACTGTCGATATTTGATCCAAAAAAGAAATTTCATAAAAATGGTAAAACAGCAGCGATTGATACGGATTCGTTTGACGAAACAAAAATTGGGATTTGTAGATACGTGAGTCTACTTCGAACAGGACGACTCGGAACTGGAAATAACGATGTAACATGTGAGAACTAATCAGAAAATGTAAGAGTCGTTTTCAGCTAAAACAACTGAATAAGGAAGAAACTCACCGATGATTTCCTCCAACTTTGATTGATGATTTAGCCATGAATATTCAACGAAATTGAGTAGGGAAAGTGGCTAGGGTTTGTATGAAGTGTGGTAATGAATTAGGGTTACAAAAAATTTAGATATTTATAATACATAATTAGGTTAAATACGGAAGCAAACAAGGGAGGGTGCATCATTTGATGATGTCTCGTTCGAGACTTAATGTCTCGTTCGAGACTCAATGTCTCAAACGAGACATGATGAATCTTCGGGTCTCTTTTGAGACCTAGATAGAAACTTGTGGTTCAACCAACTCAAAGAAATTTATCTCTAACCTAAAACTGAACCAAACCTTGAATCAAACCCCAAACGAATTGTAAAAATGTAAACGATTAAAATTTTTCTATAACTCATAAATTAAAATAATTAAATTTTTTACGGGTTATTACAGAAAAAAATCTAAACATTTCACCTTTTTAACGATTTAAGCCAAACGTATAAAACATTACAAAACCAATCCAACCGTTTAAAACATTAGGAAACAAATTCAAATGTTTCCCCTTTTTAGCGATTTAAGCCAAACGTTTACAAACATTACGAAATAAATCCAAATGTCTTTTTAGCAATTTAAGCCAAACGTTTACAAACGTTACGAAACAAATTAAAACATTTTAGCGTTTTAGCGATATAAGCCAAACTTTTAATACGTTACGAAACCAATCCAAACATTTAAAACGTCACGAAACAAATCCAAACGTTTTCCCTTTTTAGCGATTTACGCCAAACGTTTACAAACGTTACTAAACAATCCAAACGTGTCCCCTTTTATGGATTTAAGACAAAGTTTTAAAACGTTACAAGACCAATACATATGTTTAAAACGTTATGAAACAAATCCAAACGGTTCACCTTTTTAGTGATTTAAGCCAAACGTTTACAAACGTTACGAAACAAATCCAAATGTTTCATTTTTTTAGCGATATAAGCCAAACTTTTAAAACGTTGCTAAACCAATCCAAACGTTTTAAACGTTACGAAATAAATCCTAACGTTTCACCTTTTTAGCGATTTAAGTTAAATGGTTAAAACATTACGAAATTAATCCTAACATTTCACCTTTTTAGCAATTTAAGCCAAACGTTTAAAATGTTACGAAAGAAATCCTAAATTTTTGTAGCGATTTAAGCCAAATGATTAAAACGTTACGAAAAAATACTAACATTTCACCTTTTAGCGATTTAAGACAAACGTTTAAAACGTTACAAAACAAATCCTAACGTTTTACTTTTTTAGCGATTTAAGCCAAACGTTTAAAACGTTACAAAACCAATACAAGCGTGTAAAACGTTATGAAATAAATCCAAACTTTTAAAACGTTACGAAACAAATCCTAACGTTTCACCTTTTTAGCGATTTAAGCCAAACGTTTCAAACGTTTCAAAATAAATCCAAACGTTTCACCTTTTTAGAGATTTAAGCCAAACGTTTAAAACGTTTCGAAACCAATGCAAACGTTTAAAACGTTACGAAACAAATCCTAGTGTTTCACCATTTTAACGATTTAAGCCAAACGTTTAAAATATTTTGAAACAAATCCTAATCTTTCACCTTTTTTCGCGATTTAAGCCAAACGTTTAAAATGTTATGATACCAATTCATATGCTTAAAACATTACGAAACAAATCGAAACGTTTTACCTTTTTAGCAATTTAAGCCAAACGTTTACAAACGCTACGAAACAAATCCAAATATTTCACGTTTTTAGCGATTTTAGCCAAATGTTTAAAACGTTACGAAACAAATCCAAATGTTTCACCTTTTTAGCGATTTAAGCCAAACGTTTACAAACGTTATCAAACAAATCCAAACATTTCACATTTTTAGTGATTTAAGCCAAACGTTAATAATATTACGAAACCAATCCAAACGTTTATAACGTTACGAAATAAATCCAAACGTTTCACGTTTTTAGCGATTCAAGCCAAATGGTTACAAACGTTACGAAACAAATCCAAACGTTTACAAACGTTACGAAACAAATCAAAACATTTCACCTTTTTAGCAATATAAACCAAACATTTAAAACTTAACGAAACAAATCCAAATGTTTAAAACGTTACGAAACAAATCTAAACGTTTCACCTTTTTAAAGATTTAAGCAAAACGTTACAAACGTTACGAAACAAATCCAAATATTTCACCTTTTTAGCGATTTAAGCCAAATGTTTATAACGTTACTAAACAAATCCAAATGTTTCACCTTTTTAGCGATTTAAGCCAAACGTTTACAAATGTTATGAAACAAATCCAAACATTTCACTTTTTTAGCGATTTAAGTCAAACATTTATAAAATTACAAAACCAATCCAAACGTTTAAAATGTTAAGAAACAAATCCCAACGTTTCACCTTTTTGAGCGATTTAAGCCAAACGTTTACAAACGTTACGAAACAAATCCAAACGTTTACAAACATTACGAAATAAATCAAAACATTTCACCTTTTTAGCGATATAAACCAAACGTTTAAAACGTTAAGAAACAAATCCGTACGTTTCACCTTTTTAGCGATTTAAACCAAACATTTACAAACGTTACGAAACAAATCCAAACGTTTCACCTTTTTAGCAATTTAAGCTAAACATTTAAAACGCTGCGAAACAAATCCAATCGTTTGAAACGTTACGAAACAAATCCAAACGTTTCTCCTTTTTAGCGATTTAAGCCAAACGTTTACAAATGTTACGAAAGAAATCCAAACATTTCACCTTTTTATCAATTTAAGTCTGTCACGACCCATTTTCATAAATCGCGACCGGTACTAGGGTTATGGGTATGGTTGTACCAAAACCCTTACACTAATAAAATGCTTGCTTTTAGCGACGGATTTTTCCATCGCTAAAAGCATGAAATCCGGATTCAATCCGTCGGCAAAATCCTCGTCTCTAAATTTTTGGCGACGGACCAAAAAATTTGGCGACGGATTTTTCAGAAATTGACGAAGGATTTTAGCTAATTACCAAAAAATAAAAAAAAATTAAATCGTAAAATAAATTATTATTATTTAATCGGTCACACCCGTCACACTCCGTCACCCTCTGTCCCCCACCCGTCGCCCATCGCCCTCGGTTATCCATCCGTTGCCTGCATCACCCATTTGCAATTTTTATATTTAAAATGTAACTAAAAAATGACAAATACTTCCTCCCACATTTTAAGATAATTATTTTTTATTATTAATAGTTATTTTAAATAATTATTAACGAATAAATAAATAACAATGTTTTCAATATATATATTTATGTTATATTTAAATAATATTATATATAATTAAAAAAAATTATTTTTTCTTTAATAATTTTTTTTCTAAATAATTTTTTGATAAAATATTTATTTAATTTAATAATTTTTTTATGATTTTTTTTATTTTTTTTTAAATTAGTGACGGATTTAAATCCGTCGCTAAAATCCGTCGGTAATTAGAAACGGATTTAAATACGTTGCTAAAATCCGTCGCTAAAAACGGATTTTAAAATCCGTCGCTAAAATCGGATTTTAAAATCCGTCGCTAAAATCCGTCGCTAAAATCTCCCGCCAATTTAAATGACAATTTAGCGACGGATTTCAAATCTGTCGCAAAATCCGTCGGTAAAAAAAAGTTAGCGACGGATTTTGAATCCGTCGCTAAAATCCGTCGGTAAAACACAGTTTTTTAGTACTGGTAGCAAGCCTTGCAGATAACCATATAAATACACATACCTGCAAGAAACCAATGCTCGGGGGCAACCGAGACTTCAGCCTAGTTCTAGCAGTTCATACAATGCAAAATTTATAAAATAAATGCTCGACCAACTTCGAATTTCTAACATGGCATAAATATTTAATAACCAAAGTTATTATATTAATGCCAAACAACAAATAGATCAACTGAATAATTCTGACAATAAGTATTATACAAGTAAGACTTCTAATTACTACTGCGGTCTAAGAATAAAATCAGTTTGACAATATTAATAAAATAAAGTAAACCTCCAAGGAAATAAAGAGTCGGAGACCAGCTGACTCGCTCAAATCATAATCCTGGGAAAAATTGGGAAAACAACGAGGTCAGATATACTGAGATGAGTTCTACAACTATTTAAATCTATTAAGTGAAAACCATTAAAACACTTTTAAAATATTAGTAAAGCAATTTATCATTATGGATAAACCCTAAACCACAAATATCTAAATCCAGTTGTCGTGTCGGTGAGACGTATCTCCATAACCGATCCCCGACTATCACTCAAATAAAATATGTGAGTCCCAGGAGACATATCTTCCACCGATTCCCTTACTAAGGCGAGACGTATCTCAAACCTACCTCAATACCATATGATCATATACCGGTGTGCATGCAGTCTCGATGACACCCATCGAGCAGCCCGTTCCAATTCAGATCCATAATACCGAAAAAAGTTCGACTGTTCGTGCTCTTGAGCCAAACCGAGTTTAGGCTGCTTGCCAGGAATATTCTCGTGGATTAGCAAGCAGTGAGTTTATATCGCTATATATATATACAAAATACAATTTACTTAATAATGCGGTAAATAGCGATATAAACTCACTGCTTGCTAATCCACGAGAATATTCCTGGCAAGCAGCCTAAACTCGGTTTGGCTCAAGAGCACGAACAGTCGACAACTCTAAACAAATATAAATAATTATTAAAATTGACTCTAACTCTAGAGAGTACTAGACACCACATTGGATAAGCACTGACAACAAGTTAAGGTAAAACCAATTAGAGTAAACAGAATACTCAGATAATAACAAAATCATAACAAGCCACGCTTATTGAGCTCCCGCTTTAAAATCCGTCTCAGAAAATATTATTTAAATATTTATTAAATAATAAATCGAATGAAAATCCGTATCAGTGAGTCCGCCGAGTTATTAAAACTTCCAAGCTTCTTCCCACTTCTTGGACGACCAGGGTCTAACCCAACCCCAAAAATTTTATCAAAATATAAACCCAAGTTTATAATTCTAAAAACGACCTTGATAAAATAATATATTATCCAAATTACAAACCATAGTTTATAATTATAAAAACAACCTTGACAAAATAATAATCAATTTCAAAACGGAACTCAATAGCTTTAAAATTAAGTAACCCAAGTTATAAACCAAAAACTTAATTAAATAAGTTTAGAAAGTTTAAGGACTAAACTGTACGTCAGCCAATTTGATATTCAAAATCAAATTAATTACTCATTCTAAATTTACTAATTTATAATTCAAACAAATATCCAAAAGTTATCCTATAGATAAAACTTAACTTGAATAAGTCTTTTAAAAACATTAGGGGCTAAATTGTAATTTAGCCAAAATAATATATAAATTAAAATTAAATATAATTACCTGAGTAATTATATTAATTTAGTTTATAAAATAATTATCGCTTACAAGTTGTCTATTTAAAATTGAAACAATATAAAGTTATTATCGAAAAGCAACAACTACAGCTATAACAACTTAAAGGATTCAATATATTTAAATTAACAAAAATGACAATCATAATAGCCATTTAACCCTCTCCTACAATTCAAATTATGACATCAAGTTCATGCCATTTAAACACAGCAACTATAATACCCCGTAAATTTTTGTTAAATTTTTCCGATGAATTCCGAAAATAAATTCGAATCATTACGGAATTTTGATTCGTTTGGAGTTTAGTTTTAATATTTGTTTTGAGTTGGTTCAAATTTTATTATGGGTGTTTTGATTTTTAAAGGAAATTAAAAATAATAATATATATAAAAAAACCCTTATGTTTTGGTTAAGGGTCTCAAACGAGACCCTTAAACAAAACATAAGGTCTCGTACGAGACTGTATGTCTCGTACGAGACCTACGGTGCTGTGTGCAGCCTTTGGCTGCCCAGCCTCCTTTTTCCTTCACTTATAAAACGTCCAGTTGCACGTTTCCTTTCTTTTTCTAAACCGAAATCTTCATCATACTTCCAACAATCCGTAGCCGTCATTCACTCGTTTTCTCTCTAAGAATTAACGCTGAAAACGTTCTTCAAACATGCTGCCTTGGTAAGTTTAATTGTTCTTTTGATTTCAGTTTTGGTATTATGAACGACGCTCCGTAAATTTGATCGTTCTCTCTCATTGTTATCGAAATCACAACCGTTTGATTCCAGAGATTATACACTCATGCCTCTACAATTTTCATCTTTGTTTTCGCCTAAGGGTACGTAATTCTAAACGTCATAGTCACTGCCGTTCCATCGTATTTGCACGTTGTAATTGTTCTGTTTTGGCTTGCAATTTCTGCCGATTCAATATGGCTCTTGATTATGTTATATGTGTTGTAGATGATCATTAAACCATGATTCGTTCTTTCTTAATGAATTTAACTTTGCCTAGCTTGCGATTGTTCCGTTCGTTTCTCCGTACGGTTCTTCGTAACCTTATTTATGTTTTCTGCCGTTCCTTAGGTCTGTTACTGCCATCATAGAATCAGAAATGTAGCATGTTTATCACAGAAAATCCTTGTATTTATGATCGTGGGTTTGCTTTGAGTTGTTATCGTGTGATTCTTGTTGCGGAATCCTTTTGGGGCTCCCGTGGTTGTTTCTTACTTAAAATGGTTACTGTAACTTGTTGATGATCTCTTTCATGCTAATTATGTAATGCTACTAAGTTAAGTTGGTTGTGATTATAGAGAAAGCAAGACCTAGGTTTCGTTTTAGCTTTAAATTCTTGAATGTTACAGTAAAGGGTTGGCGGGATGGAATTGAATTTGAAATGGGGAAGATGGCTAATTGGCCACATTAGTCAATAAATTGTTAGTTTAAATCAATTGAACTATAGTTGTTTGTTTTTAACGTTTGGATTTCGTTTCGATTTTAATTTGACAACTTGAAAACGATAATTAGTATATAATCTAAATTAATATAATTACTCGGGCGATTGTATTTAATTTTGATTTAAATGTTATTTTGGCTAAGTTACAATTTAGCCCCCAAGCTTGTTTTTACCTATAGCATAACTTTTGGATTTCTAGGTGATTATAATTTAATAAATTGAGAGTGGGTAATTAATTTTAAATTCGAATATCAAATTGCCTAATGTACAGTTTAGTCCCTAAACTTTTATAACTTAAAATGACTAAGTTTTAGTTGTAACTTGGGTTACTTGAATTTTAAGTTATTGAATTCTATTTTAAATAGGATAATTATTTTATCAATTATTTTAATTTATAAACTCGAGATTATAAATTTAATAACCTTTTGGACCGGGTTAGACTTTGGTCGCCCAACAAGTGGGAAGAAGTTTGGTAGTTTTTAATAACTCGGCTGACTCACTGATATAGATTTTAACTTGGGTTAATTTAAATTATTTTTACAAATCATTCTAAATATATTTATATGATTTGTACTCTATAACTGGGGTTATATTTAGAATGCATTTAATATAAATGTTTATTAAATGTGGCTTTATATTGTGTTGTGCTAGTCTTATGTGGTGTCTAGTACTCATTAGAGGTACGGTCTGATTTCAATTATGATTTTAATATTTTATTTAGACTCGTCGACTGTTCGTACTTCAGAGGGGAACCATAGTTAGGTGCTTGTCAGAATAACGTGGATTTAGCAAGCAGTGAGTTTATATCTCTATTTACCTCTTTATTAAGCAATTATTATATTTTGTATATATATGTATAAATAGCTTTTGAACTGTTTTCGCCATTGTGACGTGCTACTCGATGTGCATCATCGGGATTGCGTGCGTACCGGTAATGATTATGGTAATGAGGTAGGTTTGAGATACGTCTCACCTTAGTGAGGGCACCGGTGGAAGATACGTCTCCTGGGCTCACTATTTATTAAGTGATAGTCGGGGATCGGTTATTGAGATACGTCTCACCGACACGAAAATGGATTTAGAATTGTGGTTTAGGGTTTCACTGATTATCCATAATGAAAATGTTTTATTAAACGTTTTAAAGGTTTTTAACTTAATAAATGTAAATGGTTATATAAACTCTACTCAGTAAATCTGACCCCGTTGTTTTCCCAAATTTTCCAGGTTTATGATTTGAGCATTTGTCGATCTCGTTTCTTCATTCTCGGAGGTTCTTTATTTTATTTCAGAATTAAGAGTCGAACTATTTTAAACTCTTAGACCGCAGTAGTTTTATCATAATATTCATGTTATAGTCTTACATTTATATTTTAGACTATTGTTTGTTGGATTGGTCCAACTATTATTTTATCAGCTTGGGCATGATTATATTGTTTATGGTATAATATTATATTGCCATACTGTTGGAGATTATTTTGAGATAAGCGTACTTTAAATATATGTTGTTTATCTGTACTGCTAGATTAGGCTGAAGTCTCGGTTGCCCTGACCATGTGGTTTTATGTAGGTACATTGTTTTAAATGTGTTAAGTTGGTTATCCGCAAGGCTAGCTACGGGTTTTGGTACAACCATACCCATACCCTAGCGCCGG
Organism: Mercurialis annua; assembly: GCF_937616625.2. Taxonomy (NCBI): domain Eukaryota; kingdom Viridiplantae; phylum Streptophyta; class Magnoliopsida; order Malpighiales; family Euphorbiaceae; genus Mercurialis; species Mercurialis annua. Next base: position 35,865,869 of record NC_065574.1, on the reverse strand, counting down.
TCACGATTCATGAAAATGGGTCGTGACAAACTTGGTATCAGAGCTTTGGTTTCAAACCAAGGCCTTTTAAATGTTAAGTGTTTATTTGTTTGGCATGTTAAGTGACTAAATTGTCCTAGGAACTACTGCGGAATTAGGATTCGAGTCTTATCTTTGAAACGTCATCTTTTGCTTTCAAAACTTTCTGCCTACTCCTATAGGAATGTCGTGAGTCAGTCGTGTGGATTTAATTGATGTATTGCTTATTATATGGTTGTTTTCACTTGGGTGATTACTTGTTGACTGATTTGCCATGTTGTGTTTATTTGGTTAAATTTTATTTATATTGAGAATTTTTATTTCATTCTTAGGAATGAATACTCGTACTCGTGCTGCGGCTCAGCAAAATGCTGAGGCTGATGACGCGATCTCTATGGAGGTGGACCAGAATGAACCAGAGGTTCGAGCTGGTAGAGGACTAGCAGGCAGAGGCCCAGCTGGTTGGGGTCGAGCTGGTCGAGGTCGTGGTAGCCGAGGCCAAGCTGGCAGAGGTAGAGGCAGAGGCGTAGGACGCGGTGCTGCAGGGGGTGCTCAAGCACCAGGTGCGGCACAACCTGAGTTGGACGATTTTGACTTCAACACGTTTTTGGCTGGATTCGCTGCTTTACAACTCAACCAGGTTCATCTACAAACGGGTCAGATCGCTATGCAAGATCATTATGCGGTTTTGGGTCAGATAGTTCAACAGCAACAACTACGGGCTGGTGGTGCAGCAATTGGTGGTGTCGGAACCACTAACAGGGATTTGGTTTTGGCTTACATGAGGTTGAAGCCAACTGAGTTTGACGGTTCTGGAGACGCGCTGGATTTTCTCGAAGAGGTTGAGCAGAATGCTCGGCGACTACAGGCTACTGAGCGTCAGACCGTCGTCCTAGTCGAGATGTCTATGAAGGGTTCAGTTGGGGACTAGTTTCGTAGATCTGTTCATGCTGACATGGCTACCATCTCTTGGGCTCAGTTTGTGGCGAGATTCAGAGCTTTCTTCTTTCCGTTCTCAGTGACAAAGGGTCACAGAGACAGGTTGCTTAAGCTTGGTAGGGATGATAGGTCAGTATCCGAGTACACGACGGAGTTCGTGAGGTTGGGTCTGTTCGCTCCAGATTTGCAGGAAAGGGTGAACGACAGATACGTAAAGGGCTTAGGGCGGGAGTTTGTGAGTTTGCTGACTGAGACACGTAGAGACTCTACAGACGTAGTGGACAGTGCTCGGCGTATGGAGAGTTCGTTATTACAGTTTGGGGAGATTTCTGGTCCTTCTCAGACTAAGAAGTCATTTGGCCATAGACAGCAGAGTGGTGGTGGTAGCTACCAATCGACACCTTCTAAGTACAAGAACAAGAAGAGGGGTGTCAACAAGAGTTATCAGCCGTACACCTACAGTTCAGTCAACAGCGGTAGTAGCCGCAGTTTTAGGGGCGGTAACAATGGAGGTGCTAGTTTTCCTTTCTGCCAGAATTGCAGACGTCGACATCCGGGCGAGTTTCGTTTAGCACCAGGGGGTTGTTTTACTTGTGGCCAGCCGGGTCACTTTGCGAGAGAGTGTTAGGCATCTGGGCAGCAGATGTCGGCAGTTAGTGTCGCTCAGCCATTCTATCAGAGTTAGAGACCAGCGTTCTCTGCACCGGCAGGATTTTCTCAACCTGCTGCTTCTTTTGGTGGCCAGCGGGGCCGAGGTTCTAGAGGGCGTGGTTTTGGAGGCCGTGGCAACGGCGGTAGAGGTTCTAGCAGCTATGGTACCGGACAGAGTTCTCAGCAGCAAAGTGAGGGTCAGGCCAGAGTTTTCGCCTTGACTCCTCAGGATGCTCACGCATCTAACGCAGTGGTGCAAGGTACTATTCAGATTGCTTTTGTAGATACTCTTGTTTTATTTGATGCGGGTGCCACCCATTCTTTTGTGTCTACATGTTTTGCTGCTAAGTTGGGTGTAACACCAACAAATTTGTGTGAACCTTTATCTGTTTCTACTCCCTTGTCTGACTGTGTGGTGGTGGACGTTGTGTATCCATCGTGTTCCGTGGTTATCCATGGAAGAGACTTGCGTGCTGATTTGGTTGTGTTGGATGTACTATCATTTGACGTGATTTTGGGGATGGATTGGCTGAAACGGAATTATGCTTCGATCGACTGTTGAGGGAAGTCGGTTGAGTTTTGGATTCCAGGTGATCTACCCTTTTCTTTTCAAGGGGAAAAGGCGGAGACACCGAAGAATCTGATTTCTACGATCAAGGCAAAGCGGATGATGAGTAAGGGTTGTCAAGCTTTCTTAAATGTGGTTCGAGACATGTATGCTGAGGTGGGCAGTATTAACACTGTCCCTATAGTGAATGAGTTCACTGACGTTTTTCCAGAGGAGTTGCCTGGATTACCACCTGATCGGGATATCAAGTTTTGCATTGACGTTGTTCCTGGAACTGGTCCTATTTCGATACCGCCGTATCGGATGGCTCCTGCTGAGCTGAAGGAGTTGAAGGAGCAGTTACAAGAACTGTTGGACAGTGGTTTCATCAGACCGAGTACTTCTCCGTGGGGTTCTTCAGTTCTGTTTGTTAAGAAGAAGGATGGTTCCTTTTGTCTTTGTATCGACTACAGGTAGTTGAATAAGGCTACGATCAAGAACATATATCCTCTTCCTCGCATCGATGACTTGTTTGATCAGTTCCAGGGTGCGAAGTGCTTTTCCAAGATTGACTTGAGATCCGGGTATCATCAACTTCGGATTCGGGACGTCGATGTACCTAAGACTATTTTCAAAACGCGTTATGGGCATTTTGAGTTTTTAGTCATGTCGTTTGGGTTGACTAACGCACCAGCAGCGTTTATGGACATGATGAATCGAGTTTTCAAGCCGTTTTTAGATCATTTTGTTATCGTCTTCATTGATGACATTCTGATTTATTCTCGGAGTGAGGAAGTGCATGCTTATCACTTGAGGACTATACTACGGACCTTGCGAGACCATCAGTTGTATGCTATGTTCTCAAAGTGTGAGTTTTGGCTGGAACAGGTTACCTTCTTAGGATACGTGGTGTCGAAGGATGGGATCAAGGTTGATCCGAAGAAGATTGAGGCGGTTATGGATTGGCAGAGGCCGAGGTCAGTTACCGAGATCATGTGTTTTCTTGGATTAGCTGGCTACTACCGTCGGTTCGTGCAGGATTTCTCTCGGATATCTGCACCTTTGACTAAGCTGACACAGAAGGGTGTTAAGTTTGAGTGGACCGACAAGTGTGAGGCAAGTTTCGAGAAGCTGAAGGAGATTCTGACTACAGCTCTTGTTTTGGCGTTACCTTCTGGCATTGAGGGTTTTACTGTGTACTGCGATGCTTCTCAGATTGGCTTAGGTTGCGTGTTGATGCAACATGGACAGGTAATCGCCTTTGCTTCTCGTCAGCTGAAGAAGCATGAGGTGAATTACGCAACACATGACTTGGAGTTAGCTGCTGTGGTTTTTGCTCTGAAGATCTGGAGGCACTACTTGTACGGTGCAACTTGCGAGATCTTCACTAATCACAAGAGTCTGAAGTACATCTTTGATCAGCAAGAGTTGAATCTGAGACAGAGGAGGTGGCTAGAGTTGCTGAAAGACTACGACTGTACTATTCAGTACCATCCTGGTAAGGCTAATGTGGTAGCCGATGCATTGAGTCGCAAGTCTTCGAGCAGTCTGGCCATAATTTCTGAGGTTGGGCGTAGACCCATGGTTAGAGAGTGGCATGGTTTGACAGCTTCGGGCTACGGTTTTCAGGTTTCTCAGAAAGGTAGTCTGTTGGCACAACTGCAGGAGCAACTGATTTTGATTGATAGGATTAAATCTTTAAAAGCTGAAGATCCACAATTGAAACGGATTATGGATGAGATCCATCTTGATGGGAATTCCGAGTTTGTTTTTGTTGACGGAGTTCTCAGGTTTGGCTCTAGACTGTGCGTTCCGGATTCAGATGGTTTGAGAGACCAGATTCTGGAGGAAGCGCATAGGTCAGCTTACAGTATTCATCCGGGGTCTACCAAGATGTACCATGACCTCAAGGGTACATATTGGTGAAGCGGAATGAAGAAGGATGTTGCAGAGTACGTTTCCAGGTGTCTGACTTGCCAGCAGGTGAAGCTGGAACATCAGAGACCTTTTGGCTATCTGCAGCGACTACCTATTCCAGAATGGAAGTGGGAGCGGATTACCATGCACTTCATGGTTGGGTTACCACGTACTCGACAGGGGTACGATTCCATCTGGGTGATAGTTAACCGTATGACCAAGTAAGCTCATTTCCTTCCGATCAAAGTTTCGTATCCTGCTTCGAAGTTGGCTCAGTTGTACATCGACAGAATTGTCAGTTTGCATGGTGTACCAGTTTCGATTGTTTCTGACAGAGGTTCTGTTTTCACTTCGAGATTTTGGAAAGCGTTACATGAGTCTTTGGGTTCTCAATTGGATTTCAGTACAGCTTTTCATCCTCAGACTGACGATTAGTCTGAGAGGACTATTCAGACGTTAGAGGATATGCTCAGGATGTGCATTCTTGATTTTCAGGGTAGCTGGGATACTCATTTGCTGTTGATTGAGTTTTCCTACAACAACAGTTACCATGCGAGGATTAAGATGGAACCTTATGAGGCCTTGTACGGATGCCAGTGTCGATCTCCTATCTGCTGGGAAGAGGTCGGCGAGCGGAACTTGTCTGGTGCTGAGATTATTCAGGTTACCTCAGAGAAGGTACCGTTGATAAAACGGAGGTTGGAGACAGCTTTTAGTCAGTATAAGAGTTATGCTGACCCGAAGAGAAAAGACATCGAGTTTCAGGTGGGAGACTTTGTGTTTCTACGGGTTTCGCCTATGAAATGCGTGGTTCGTTTTGGTGTCAAGGGGAAGTTGGCACCAAGGTACGTTGGTCCTTATGACATTTCATAGAGGATTGGAAATGTGGCTTATCGTCTGGTTCTGCTGCCAGACATGTCTTTAGTGCATCATGTATTTCATGTTTCTATGTTGAGGAAGTGCATCTCAGATCCTTCGCATGTGATTGTGCCTCAGAGCGTTGAGATTGACCAGGAGCTGTCCTATGAGGAACAGCCGGTTGAGATCGTCGATACGCAAGTGTGTAGGTTACAAAACAAGGAGATTCCGATGGTCAAAGTTCTGCGGCGGAATCATTCTGTTGAGGAGTGCACTTGATATGCGGAAACGTTATCCTTTCCTCTTTCTTTAAGGTACGTGTATCGTTACTTATGTGATTTAGTTGATTGTTTCTGTATTTGGTGTGTTGTTATGTTTATTGCTTTGTGTTAAATTCGTGGGCGAATTTTTTTAAGTTGGGGAGAATGTAATACCCCGTAAATTTTTGTTAAATATTTCCAATGAATTCCGAAAATAAATTCGAATCATTACGGAATTTTGATTCAAATGGAGTTTAGTTTTAATATTCGTTTTGAGTTGGTTCAAATTTTATTATGGGTGTTTTGATTTTTAAAAGAAATTAAAAATGATGATATATAAAAAAAAACCCTTATGTTTTGGTTATGGGTCTCAAACGAAACCCTTAAACAAAACATAAGGTCTCGTACGAGATTGTATGTCTCGTACGAGACATACGGTGCTGTGTGCAGCCTTTGGCTGCCCAGCCTCCTTTTTCCTTCCCTTATAAAACGTCCAGTTGCACGTTTCCTTTCTTTTTCTAAACCTAAATCTTCATCATACTTCCAACAATCCGTAGGCGTCATTCGCTCGTTTTCTCTCTAAGAATTAACGCTGAAAACGTTCTTCAAACTTGCTGCCTTGGTAAGTTTAATTGTTCTTTTGATTTCAGTTTTGGTATTATGAACGACGTTTCGTAAATTTTATCGTTCTCTCTCGTTGTTAGATTGAAATCACAACCGTTTGATTCCAGAGATTATAAACTCACGCCTCTACAATTTTCATCTTTGTTTTCGCCTAACAGTACGTAATTCTAAACGTTATAGTCGTCGCCGTTCCATCGTATTTGCACGTTGTGATTGTTCTGTTTTGGCTTGCAATTTCTGCCGATTCAATATGGCTCTTGATTATGTTATATGTGTTGTAGATGATCATTAAACCATGATTCATTCTTTCTTAATGAATAAAACTTTGCCTAGCTTGCGATTGTTCCGTTCGTTTCGCCGTACGGTTCTTCGTAACCTTATTTCTGTTTTCTGCCGTTCCTTGGGTCTGTTACTGCCATCATAGAATCAGAAATGTAGCATGTTTATCACAGCAAATCCTTGTGCTTATGATCGTGGGTTTGCTTCGAGTTGTTGTCGTGTGATTTTTGTTGCGGAATCCTTTTGGGGCTGCCGTAGTTGTTTCTTACTTAGAATGGTTACTGTAACTTGTTGATGATCTCTTTCATGTTAATTATGTAATGCTACTAAGTTAAGTTGGTTGTGATTCTAGAGAAAGCAAGACCTAGGTTTAGTTTTAGCTTTAAATTCTTGAATGTTACAGTAAAGGGTTGGCGGGAGGGAATTGAATTTGAAATGGGAAAGATGGCTAATTGGCCACATTAGTCACCAAATTGTTAGTTTAAATCAATTGAACTATAGTTGTTTGTTTTTAACGTTTGGATTTCGTTTCGATTTTAATTTGACAACTTGAAAACGATAATTAGTATATAATCTAAATTAATATAATTACTCGGTCGATTGTATTTAATTTTTATTTAAATGTTATTTTGGCTAAGTTACAATTTAGCCCCTAAGCTTGTTTTTACCTATAGCATAACTTTTGGATTTCTAGGTGATTATAATTTAATAAATTGAGAGTGGGTAATTAATTTTAAATTCGAATATCAAATTAGATAAAGTACAGTTTAGTCCCTAAACTTTTATAACTTAAAATGACTAAGTTTTAGTTGTAACTTGGGTTACTTGAATTTTAAGTTATTGAATTCTATTTTCAATAGGATAATTATTTTATCAATTATTTTAATTTATAAACTCGGCATTATAAATTTAATAAACTTTTGGACCGGGTTAGACTTTGGTCGCCCAACAAGTGGGAAGAAATTTTGTAGTTTTTAATAAGTCGGTTGACTCACTGATATGGATTTTAACTTGGGTTAATTTAAATTATTTTTATGAATCATTCTAAATACATTTATATGATTTGTACTCTATAACTGGGGTTATATTTAGAATGCATTTAATATAAGTGTTTATTAAATGTGGCTTAATATTGTGTTGTGCTAGTCCTATGTGGTGTCTAGTACTCTTTAGAGTTAGGGTCTGATTTGAATTATGATTTTAATATTTTATTTAGACCCGTCTACTGTTCGTACTTCAGAGGCGAACCAGAGTTAGGTGCTTGTCAGAATTACGTGGATTTAGCAAGCAGTGAGTTTATATCTCTATTTACCTCTTTATTAAGCAATTATTATATTTTTTATATATATATATATATGTAAAAATAGCTTTTGAACTGTTTTCGCCATTGTGGATTTGATTTGGAACGTGCTACTCGATGGGCATCATCGGGACTGCGTGCGCACCGGTAATGTTATGGTAATGAGGTAGGTTTGAGATACGTCTCATCTTAGTGAGGGCACCGGTGGAAGATACGTCTCCTTGGCTCACTATTTATTAAGTGATAGTCGGGGATCGGTTATTGAGATACGTCTCACCGACACGACAATAGATTTAGAATTGTGGTTTAGGGTTTCACTGATAATCCATAATGAAAATGTTTTATTAAACGTTTTAAAGGTTTTTAACTTAATAAATGTAAATGGTTATATAAACTCTACTCAGTAAATCTGACCCCGTTGTTTTCCCAGTTTTTCCAGGTTTATGATTTGAGCATTTGTCGATCTCCGTTTCTTCATTCTTAGAGGTTCTTTATTTTATTTCAGAATTAAGAGTCGAACTATTTTAAACTCTTAGACCGCAATAGTTTTATCATATTATTCATGTTATAGTCTTACGTTTATATTTTAGACTATTGTTTGTTGGATTGGTCCAACTATTATTTTATCAACTTTGGCATGATTGTATTGTTTATGGTATAATATTATATTGCCATACTGTTGGAGATTATTTTGAGATAAGCGTACTTTAAATATATGTTGTTTATCTGTACTGCAAGATTAGGCTAAAGTCTCGGTTGCCCCGAGCATGTTGTTTTATGCAGGTACATTGTTTTAAATGTGTTAAGTTGGTTATCCGCAAGGCTAGCTACGGGTTTTGGTACAACCATACCCATACCCTAGCGCCGGTCACGATTCATGAAAATGGGTCGTGACAGCAACCTTGCGATTGGCCAAATCAAATTCAATCACAGCAACATGTAAAACTATAATCAAAAGCCAATTGGAATTCACAAGCTTAGATTATCACGAGAATGGTGATAACAATATCAAGATAACACAGCAACTAGAATAAAGCTATGGCAGCAACATACATTCGGCGAACCTCAAGAACATGGCTGTGACAATTTACGAAGAACAACGACCACAAAGGAAAGGCACAAGAGCTGAACTAAACTCACAACATGGAAAATGGGTTTACTAAAATCATCCTTAAGGCTAAAGAGTTGCACCATGGCAGCAAGAAAATCAAAGAACCTGTAGATAATAATGCATGAACACGGCGAACCGAAACGGTGATAAACGGAGTAATCTTTACGTACCTTAATCAATTTGAAATGTAGAGATTGCGAGGGATGTCGTTTACAGATGTAGCGTAGCAATAAATATCAGGAATTCGCTACAACAAGAGGGATATGAACTTATAACGTTTTCGACAATAACTAGTAGAATGAGCGTATAAAACGAATAGGATTTACTTACCGAAACTTGGATCGAATGGAAGGAAAAGATGTTTCGAAAGTCTCTGAAGGTTTTTTTCTGAAAAGGGTCGGCTAGGGTTTCCCAAAAATAGCGTAGGGTTTTAGAAAATAAACCACGTTTGATGACAGATCTATTTATAGACCTGTCAAAAATAGGTCTGGCAGTGTGCGGGCGCACACAGCCAGTGTGCGGGCGCACACTGCCTGTGTGCGGGCGCACACAAGCAGGCCCGGCTTAGACCGGGCCAGTTCGATGCGGATCGAACCCGAAAAACGTCCCGAACAAAAAATCAGCCCATAACGAATCAAATCATAAGAAAACGAGCCCGAAACCAACTTGAAACGTGATCGAAAAACACGGGATATTACATTCTCCCCAACTTAATAAAAAATTGTCCTCGAATTTAAAACAAAACTACTCACGTAAAACACAATAAACATTACGTATCACGCAGAACAAAATGCACCTAACCATCCTGAAAAATCAAAAAAATTCCCCAACTAAATAATCAACAAAACCAAAACCATACAGGAAGTTAAGCCCTATTGAGTTCCATGTGAAAATATAATCCTGAAACCTTTTCAAACCATTTTGTAAAACAACTTAGAATGAAACAAAATAGTACTTAGCCGAGTCAACCAAGACTTCCAAGCTTTCATCACGTGTCGGGCGACCTAACTCTAACCACCCAAGAAAACCACAACACAAACCAATGTTCAAAATCTGGAATATAAGACAACATGAAGTTTGAAGGGCAACATAACTCAACATTACTTAACTAGTGAAAAGTTTCATATATCGAACAATCTTAAAAGGTCTTAAAGCCTTATTGCTAACTTCCCCTTAATATAAGATCATAACACCATATCTAGGTGGAATCAAACGAGGTAATACAAACTCTCCATTATAAAACTCGACTGTATTACTTAGGATTAAACAAAAACGAATCTCGAAATTCAAATTTGAAACTGATTCGCAATAAGCGGTCACAAATCACATATATGCACAAAATTTTGATTCTAATAACTTGATACTCCAACTATTACTCGATCAACATAAAGGGAGTAAACAATAAATTCCCACCTGAGAGTTACAACTACTCTATACGGGAATGGGTTCTAAAACCAGCTCAATTCTTATCGATAATAAACCTCAATATCAAAATACAAGATCAAGCCTAAACACAACTATAGTTCTTGCAATTTCAGACTCCATCAAAATCTTGTGTTCTGTAACACCTATTTCTTTCCTCTTATAACAAGATCGACATCAAAACAATCGATGTCCGAACCCAATAAACCTCGGACAATATTTCGGTTCCAAAACAAACATTACAAATAATCATCCGATCCAAAACACAAACCTTATACTATTATTCCCAATTAATTGTGAACTTAACTCATAATAAAATAAATTCCAGATTAATCAGAAACAATCTCAATCAAAAAGATTCTTTCAAGATTGATCAACCAATCATAGTTGTCGAAATCTATTAACCACGATTTCCTAATTCTTAAATCAACTATCTCATATAACCAAATCGAACTCAAATTCTCAAAAATTCTCAAAATCATTCAATCAATTGACTATAACCTTGTATACAACGAGAGATCACCACGACCTACGACCAGATTGCTAGTTATGCTCAAAACCAACCCCTGGGGGTATAAAATCTTATAATACAAAATATTTATATACAACATTTTCCACCCTATTTAAAAGACTCTATGTCTTACACCTCCTTTTGCATTCAAAATTGAAATACCTTTACCGTTGAAAAAACCTTCGGTTTTGTAAACCCTTGAAAATTTTCAAAATATCCACATTTTGAATTCGAAAGATTCCTTACTTTCAAATACGTTTGCAAATTTATGAAACAGTACAACTGACAAAATTTATGTTCTCTTTAAACCAAACTTGCTACCATCAATTTATACTTTTCTCATAAAAATTAAACTGTGGCAAAATCTACTGTATTCAAAATACACATTTAAAATTTAAATCGTATCTAAATTTTTGCTCTAAACAAAACACAATTTAAGAAGTCGCTCAAGCGAAAAATTTATTATCTCTTTTGAATCAATTTTGACAAAATTTTCTCCCTTTCCTCAGAAAGGTAAAATTAGCAATGTAAATCTCTTGTTTATGAAAATACCTTTATATCAATACATCAGAATACTTGGACAATTTCAAATCTGAAAAGATAAGGTCTCTTTTAAAAAAAATACAGTGTATACTTACACATGAGTATAACCAATATCCTTAATCCACAAATCCTTAAATTACAATTCGAAAATTATCATGAACACCTCCTAATCTGAATCTAACCATAAACCGTACTTGGCACAACTATATCTCGAGCGCAACCTCAAAATCATTCTTACTCATAACAACAGATTTTGATTCTACAGATCAATCGACGTCCAATAACCATCACCATCATCACAAAGTATTTGTCTAGATACCTTTCGGTGACAGTTTCAAAATCATTGGAAATCCAACAACTTTATAAATAAATATATCATACTATGGCTCGCAAGTTCGTCTCAAAACATCTTTTTCAAAACACTTTATCGATAAAATCCATTTTACATAATTGTACGCCAGGGTGATGACATCTCTCATCCCCAAAGAGTTGCATCCAACCCTAATCATTTCTATACATGTGATGCATGTACTATTATGCATGTATCAATTATTAATTTATCTTTTGTTTCGTGAACATACTCAGTGTTCAGTGTAAACCTAATCGTGACATTCAAAATGCATGTTCATGATATGTCTGAGCACAATTACGTGTTGAAAATATTTCAAATATTTTAACAATTCAACCTTTGAAATTCCTTTCACAATAAAACATATGTTAGACGTTACACTCTGTGAGATGTGTACTCGATAACCTCAAAATGTTCCTCAAATTCCTTACTTGTAATCTACTACTATTCGATGTTATACGACAACTCCTCCTAATAACTTCATTACTACTCTACTATTAAAAGTATCTAACTAACCTCAATTCAGACTGAGCATATCCAAAGAAAATAGCACATAAAATACGTTCCTATATAATTTGCCGCCAGCTCCTGCATCGCATCCTCAGACTTGATGGAAACACGAGTGTATTAATACACCGGTCTGTCTTCTCGGTTCTGAGTTTCCAATATCCGTTCTAGGACAATAGGAAATTATCAGCCAACCCAAGGGAATATTTCCCTTGTCTTCCTCGATATCGAATCCAAAGGTTAGATCCACAAAAACAATATACCAAACCCAGCTTAACCTAAAGCTAAAACTTGATCAACACAGGTTTTAAACAAAGATTCGAATCACGATTAAACCAACCATCAAGGTATCAACCATGACCGCATGAAATAAATTATCTCACGTGTTACTCCGCAAGAAGATGCGAAAGAAGCAATCAACATAACCCAACAAAACTTGCGAGACACTCAACGCAATTAAACCAAAAATTATTATGATTTCTACGATTATAAACAACATAAGCATGCCAGTAAACATTATTAACCCAAACATATTTAATAGACAAAATCAGGACATGCTACAACAAGCTTGAACCTTTGTATTAAAATCAACTTGCAATAATATCATATTTTAAGAATACGCTTCAAAATTCATTTTGAAATTTAAAGTCAATTACTAAACTTCCAAACTTTTAGTTGAGCCCCACGGTTAAAATAAAATCACTATCTGTAAAAATCTCTTCTTATTTATCAATTTCTTTAAAATGGATACCTAAGTATCTCAAACCATTAAAATCATCGAGATAGCCGAGTCATTAAAACTACCAAGCTCAGCTCCTAAATTTGGGTGACCCAAGTCGAACCCAAAATGAACGTTTATAAAACGTATACAAAATATTCGCAAATCCGTAAAATATTTTAATAAAATTTACATCCCTTACAATTTTAGGAGCTCAACATAACCCAACTGCTAAAACAGCAATTTAAAAACTCAAGTGAGAAATCTTTAATCTCACACATACATTTCATAAATCCCAAAAATTAAAATGTTGTCATACTACAACATGATAAAATAACTTCAACATTAAATTCTTAAAACAATTGCTCATCTCACAAAATATCATTTTGAAAATCATCGCTTGTTAACACTAGACCAAACATAATATTTCAAAATACAAGAATTTCCTTTTACTGGTAACCCAACCAAAAGTCAAATTTTTTTTATAATTTAAAATCAAACTTCTCTTATGATTTTGTGTCAAAACTCAAATCAAATAAAACGATATTCCCAATGAAAATCTTTAAATCAACCTGTGGTCAAACAATGCATGACCATCAAACACGTTTTAGGGTTAAACCCAAAATCTCTTTAATAGAAAAACGAGGCTAACGCCCAACATACAATCACATGTAAATCAATAATCGAGGCCAAAGTCAAGATGTGCTATATTAATAAGGCAAAAGCAATTCAACGCATCACGTAAAATAACTGTAACCATACCATATATTCTGAATCGTTTCAGGCATAAACTCCAAGGTTTATCAAACAACATCATACCCAAGTATGAGTTTTTAGAAAAAAATTACCAACCTAAGATTTCCCGAGAAATCGAAAGCAATAGTAATCACCCAAGTGAAATAACCTCAACTTGATATAACACAACAATTAACATCCAAGTGAAATAAATTGTCAATCATAGCATCAACACCAAATAAAGACTAACAGACATCACCTATAGGATGTAGGCCGGAAGTTTGAAAACGAAAAATGACGTTTTAAAAGACAAGACACGAATCCTAATTCCGCAGTAGTTCCTATGACATGGCATCAACTTATCATGCCAAAACACATAACACATAACATGCATAAGGCCTTGGTTTGAAATCAAAGCTCTGATACCAAGTTTGTCACGACCCAGTTTCATGAATCACGACCGGCGCTAGGGTATGGGTATGGTTGTACCAAAACCCGTAGCAAGCCTTGCGGATAACCAGATAAATACATATACATGCAAGAAAACAATGCTCGGGGGCAACCGAGACTTCAGCCTAGTTCTAGCAGTTCATTCAATGCAACATTTTATAAAATAAATGCTCGACCAACTTCGAGTTTCTAACATGGCATAAATATTTAATAATCCAAGTTATTATATTAATGCCAAACAACAAATAAATCAACTGAATAATTCTGACAATAAGTATTATACAAGTAAGACTTCTAATAACTACTGCGGTCTAAGAATAAAATCAGTTTGACAATTTTAATAAAATAAAGAGTCGGAGAACAGCTGACTCACTCAAATCATAACTCTGGGAAAAATTGGGAAAACAACGGGTCATATATACTGAAATGAGTTCATACAACTATTTACATTTATTAAGTGAAAACCTTTAAAACACTTTTAAAACATTAGTAAATCAATTTATCATTATGGATAAGCATTGAAACCCTAAACCACAAATATCTAAATCCAGCTGTCGTGTCGGTGAGACGTATCTCCATAACCGATCGCGGACTATCACTCAAATAAAATATGTGTCCCAGGAGACGTATTTTCCACCGGTGCCCTCACATTGGATAAGCACAGACAACAAGTCAAGGTAAAACTAATCAGAGTAAACACAATACTCAGATAATAGCAAAGTCATAACAAGCCACACTTATTGAGTTCCCGCTTTAAAATCCGTCTCAGAAAATATTATTTAAATATTTATTAAATAATAAACCGAATGAAAATCCGTATCAGTGAGTCAGCCGAGTTATTAAAACTTCCAAGCTTCTTCCCACATATTGGGCGACCAGGGTCTAACCCAACCCCAAAAGTTTTATCAAAATATAAACTCAAGTTCATAATTCTAAAAACGACCTTGATAAAACAATATATTATCCAAATTACAAACCATAGTTTATAATTATAAAAACAACCTTGACAAAATAATAATCAATTTCAAAACGGAACTCAATAGCTTTAAAATTAAGTAACCCAAGTTACAAACCAAAAACTTAACTAAATAAGTTTAGAAAGTTTAAGGACTAAACTGTACTTTAGCCAATTTGATATTCGAAATCAAATTAATTACTCATTCTAAATTTACTAATTTATAATTCAAACAAAAATCCAAATGTTATCCTATAGATAAAACTTAACTTGAATAAATCTTTTAAAAACTTTAGGGGCTAAATTGTAATTTAGCCAAAATAGTATATAAATCAAAATTAAATATAATTACCCGAGTAATTATATTAATTTAGTTTATAAAATAATTATCGCTTACAAGTTGTCTATTTAAAATTGAAACAATATAAAAGTTATTATCGAAAAGCAATAACTATAGCTACAACAACTTAAAGGATTCAATTTATTTAAATTAACAAAAATGATAATCATAATAGCCATTTAACCATCTCCTACCATTCAAATTATAACATCAAGTTCATGCCATTTAAACACATCAACCTTGCAACTGGCCAAATCAAATTCAATCACAGCAACATGTAAAACTATAATCAAAAGCCAATCGGAATTCACAAGCTTAGATTATCAAGAGAATGGTGATAACAATATCAATATTACACAGCAACTAGAATAAAGCTTTGGCAGCAACATACATTCGGCGAACCTCAAGAACATGGCTGTGACAATTTACGAAGAACAACAGCCACAAAGACAAGGCACAAGAGCTGAACTAAACTCACAACATGGAAAATGGGTTTACTAAAATCATCCTTAAGGTTAAAGAGTTGCACCATGGCAGAAAGAAAATCAAAGAACCCGTAGATAATATTGCATGAACACGGCGAACCGAAACGGCGATAAACGGAGTAATCTTTACGTACCTTAATCAATTTGAAACGTAGAAATTGCAAGGGATGTCATTTACTAATGTAGCGTAGTAATAAATCTCAGGAATTCGCTACAACAAGAGGGATATGAACTTATAACGTTTTCGACGATAACTAGTAGAATGAGCGTATAAAACGAATAGGATCTACTTACCGAAACTTGGATCGAATGGAAGGAAAAGATGTTTCGAAAGTCTCAGAAGGTTTTTCCCTGAAAAGGGTCGGCTAGGGTTTCCTAAAAATAGCGTAGGGTTTCAGAAAATAAACCACATTTGATGACACGTCTATTTATAGACCTGTCGAAAATAGGTCTGGCAGTGTGCGGGCGCACACAAATAGCGTGCGGGCGCACACTGCTTGTGTGCGGGCGCTCACTGCTTGTGTGCGAGCGCACACAAGCAGGCTCGGCTTAGACCGGGCCAGTTCGATGCAGATCGAACCCGGAAAACGTCCCGAACCAAAAATCAGCCCATAACGAATCAAATCATAATAAAACGAGCCCGAAACCAACTTGAAACGTGATCGACAAATACGGGATATTACAAAGTCATAACTTTTAAAATGATTCAAAACAAATCCAAACGTTTCACCTTTTTTTATCAATTTAAGTCATACGTTTAAAATGTTACGAAACAAATCAAAACGTTTAAAACGTTACGAAACAAATCCAAACTTTTCACCTTTTTAGCGATTTAAGCCAAACGTTTACAAACGTTACGAAACAAATCCAAACATTTCACCTTTTTAGCGATTTAAGCTAAACGTTTAAAACGTTACGAAACCAAATCCAAACATTTCACCTTTTTAGCAACTTAAGCCAAACGTTTGCAAATGTTACGAAACAAATCAAAATGTTTCACCTTTTTATCAATTTAAGCCAAACGTTTAAAATGTTACGAAACAAATCCAAACGTTTAAAAGATTACGAAACAAATCCAAACATTTCACCTTTTTAGCGATTTATGCCAAACGCTTAAAACGTTACCGAACCAATCCAATTATTTAAAATGTTAGAAACCAATCCAAACATTGAAACAATTACGAAGCAAATCCAAACGTTTCACCTTTTTAGCAATTTAAGTCAAACGTTTACAAACAAATCCAAACGTTTCACCTTTTTAGTGATTTAAGCCAAACGTTTACAAACGTTACGATACAAATCAATAGATTTAACGTTTTTGGCGATATAAGCGAAACGTTTAAAACGTTATGAAACCAATCCAAACGTTTAAAACATTAGGAAAAAAATCCAAACGTTTCCCCTTTTTAGAGATTTAAGCTAAACGTTTACAAACGTTACGAAACAAATCCAAACATTTCACCTTTTTAGCGATTTAAGCCAAACATTTAAAACATTAAAAGAGCAATCCAAATGTTTAAAACGTTACGAAACAAATCCAAATGTTTCACCTTTTTAGTGATTTAAGCCAAACATTTACAAACGTTACGAAGCAAATCCAAACGTTTCACCTTTTTTGTGATTTAAGCCAAACGTTTAAAACGCTACGAGATCAATACAAATGTTTAAAACGTTACGAAACAAATCCAAACGTTTCACCTTTTTATCAATTTTAGTCATACCTTTAAAATGTTACAAAACAAATCCAAACGTTTAAAAAGTTACGAAACAAATCTAAACGTTTCACCTTTTTAACGATTTAAGCCAAACGTTTACAAACGTTACAAAACCAATCCAAACGTTTCAAACGTTAGGAAACAAATCTAAACATTTCACCCTTTTAGCGATTTAAGCCAAACGTTTAATAAATTACGAAACCAATCCAAATGTTTAAAACGTTCGGAAACAAATCCAAACGTTTTACCTTTTTAGCGATTTAAGCCAAACGTTTACAAACAATACGAATCAAATCCAAACATTAAACCTTTTTAGCGATTTAAGCCAAACGTTTACAAACGTTACGAAACAAATTAAAACATTTCACCTTTTTAGCGATATAAGCCAAACTTTTCAAAAGTTATGAAACAAATCTAAGAGTTTCACTTTTTTAACATTTTAAGCCAATCGTTTACAAACGTTACGAAACCAATATAAACGTTTAAAACGTTAGGAAACAAATCTAAACATTTCACCTTTTTAGCGATTTAAGCCAAACGTATAAAACATTACAAAACCAATCCAAAAGTTTAAAACGTTAGGAAACAAATCCAAACGTTTCACCTTTTTAGCGATTTAAGCCAAACGTTTACAAACGTTACGAAACAAATCCAAACGATTCCCCTTTTTAGCAATTTAAGCCAAATGTTTAAAACGCTACGAGATTAATACAAATGTTTAAAACGTTACGAAACAAATCCAAACGTTTCACCTTTTTAGTGATTTAAGTCAAACTTTTACAAACGTTATGAAACAAATCCAAACGATTCACCTTTTTAGTGATATAAGCCAACATTTTCAAATGTTGGTAAACCAATGCAAACGTTTTAAACGTTACGAAATAAATACTAACGTTTCTTTTTTTTAGCAATTTAAGAAAAATGTTTAAAACATTACAAAACAAATCCTAAATTTTTTTAACGATTTAAGCCAAACATTTCACCTTTTAGCGATTTCATACAAACGTTTAAAGCATTACACAACAAATCCTAATGTTCCACCATTTTAGCGATTTAAGTCAAACGTTTAAAACGTTACAAAAGTAATACAAATGTTATGAAACAAATCCAAAGGTTTAAAACGTTACGAAACAAATCCTAACGTTTCACCTTTTGAGCGATTTTAGCCAAACATTAAAAACGTTTCGAAATAAATCCAAACGTTTCACCTTTTTAGCGATTCAAACCAAACGTTTAAAACGTTTCGAAACCAATCCAAACGTTTCAAACGTTGCGAAATATATCCAAACATTTCACCTTTTTAGCGATTTATGCCAAACGCTTAAAACGTTACCGAACCAATCCAATTATTTAAAATGTTAGAAACCAATCCAAACATTTAAACAATTACGAAGCAAATCCAAACGTTTCACCTTTTTAGCAATTTAAGTCAAACGTTTACAAACAAATCCAAACGTTTCACCTTTTTAGTGATTTAAGCCAAACGTTTACAAACGTTACGATACAAATCAATAGATTTAACGTTTTTGGCGATATAAGCGAAACGTTTAAAACGTTATGAAACCAATCCAAACGTTTAAAACATTAGGAAAAAAATCCAAACGTTTCCCCTTTTTAGAGATTTAAGCTAAACGTTTACAAACGTTACGAAACAAATCCAAACATTTCACCTTTTTAGCGATTTAAGCCAAACATTTAAAACATTAAAAGAGCAATCCAAATGTTTAAAACGTTACGAAACAAATCCAAATGTTTCACCTTTTTAGTGATTTAAGCCAAACATTTACAAACGTTACGAAGCAAATCCAAACGTTTCACCTTTTTTGTGATTTAAGCCAAACGTTTAAAACGCTACGAGATCAATACAAATGTTTAAAACGTTACGAAACAAATCCAAACGTTTCACCTTTTTATCAATTTTAGTCATACCTTTAAAATGTTACAAAACAAATCCAAACGTTTAAAAAGTTACGAAACAAATCTAAACGTTTCACCTTTTTAACGATTTAAGCCAAACGTTTACAAACGTTACAAAACCAATCCAAACGTTTCAAACGTTAGGAAACAAATCTAAACATTTCACCCTTTTAGCGATTTAAGCCAAACGTTTAATAAATTACGAAACCAATCCAAATGTTTAAAACGTTCGGAAACAAATCCAAACGTTTTACCTTTTTAGCGATTTAAGCCAAACGTTTACAAACAATACGAATCAAATCCAAACATTAAACCTTTTTAGCGATTTAAGCCAAACGTTTACAAACGTTACGAAACAAATTAAAACATTTCACCTTTTTAGCGATATAAGCCAAAGAGTTTCACTTTTTTAACATTTTAAGCCAATCGTTTACAAACGTTACGAAACCAATATAAACGTTTAAAACGTTAGGAAACAAATCTAAACATTTCACCTTTTTAGCGATTTAAGCCAAACGTATAAAACATTACAAAACCAATCCAAAAGTTTAAAACGTTAGGAAACAAATCCAAACGTTTCACCTTTTTAGCGATTTAAGCCAAACGTTTACAAACGTTACGAAACAAATCCAAACGATTCCCCTTTTTAGCGATTTAAGCCAAATGTTTAAAACGCTACGAGATTAATACAAATGTTTAAAACGTTACGAAACAAATCCAAACGTTTCACCTTTTTAGTGATTTAAGTCAAACTTTTACAAACGTTATGAAACAAATCCAAACGATTCACCTTTTTAGCGATATAAGCCAACATTTTCAAATGTTGCTAAACCAATGCAAACGTTTTAAACGTTACAAAATAAATACTAACGTTTCTTTTTTTTAGCAATTTAAGAAAAATGTTTAAAACATTACAAAACAAATCCTAAATTTTTTTAACGATTTAAGCCAAACATTTCACCTTTTAGCGATTTCATACAAACGTTTAAAACATTACACAACAAATCCTAATGTTCCACCATTTTAGCGATTTAAGTCAAACGTTTAAAACGTTACAAAAGTAATACAAATGTTATGAAACAAATCCAAAGGTTTAAAACGTTACGAAACAAATCCTAACGTTTCACCTTTTGAGCGATTTTAGCCAAACATTAAAAACGTTTCGAAATAAATCCAAACGTTTCACCTTTTTAGCGATTCAAACCAAACGTTTAAAACGTTTCGAAACCAATCCAAACGTTTCAAACGTTGCGAAATATATCCAAACATTTCACCTTTTTAGCGATTTATGCCAAACGCTTTAAACGTTACCGAACCAATCCAATTATTTAAAATGTTAGAAACCAATCCAAACATTTAAACAATTACGAAGCAAATCCAAACGTTTCACCTTTTTAGCAATTTAAGTCAAACGTTTACAAACAAATCCAAACGTTTCACCTTTTTAGTGATTTAAGCCAAACGTTTACAAACGTTACGATACAAATCAATAGATTTAACGTTTTTGGCGATATAAGCGAAACGTTTAAAACGTTATGAAACCAATCCAAACGTTTAAAACATTAGGAAAAAAATCCAAACGTTTCCCCTTTTTAGAGATTTAAGCCAAACGTTTACAAACGTCACGAAACAAATCGAAACATTTCACCTTTTTAGCGATTTAAGCCAAACATTTAAAACAGTAAGAAACCAATCCAAATGTTTAAAACGTTACGAAACAAATCCAAATGTTTCACCTTTTTAGCGATTTAAGCCAAACATTTACAAACGTTACGAAGCAAATCCAAACGTTTCACCTTTTTTGTGATTTAAGCCAAACGTTTAAAACGCTACGAGATCAATACAAATGTTTAAAACGTTACGAAACAAATCCAAACGTTTCACCTTTTTATCAATTTTAGTCATACCTTTAAAATGTTACAAAACAAATCCAAACGTTTAAAAAGTTACGAAACAAATCTAAACGTTTCACCTTTTTAACGATTTAAGCCAAACGTTTACAAACGTTACAAAACCAATCCAAACGTTTCAAACGTTAGGAAACAAATCTAAACATTTCACCCTTTTAGCGATTTAAGCCAAACGTTTAATAAATTACGAAACCAATCCAAATGTTTAAAACGTTCGGAAACAAATCCAAACGTTTTACCTTTTTAGCGATTTAAGCCAAACGTTTACAAACAATACGAATCAAATCCAAACATTAAACCTTTTTAGCGATTTAAGCCAAACGTTTACAAACGTTACGAAACAAATTAAAACATTTCACCTTTTTAGCGATATAAGCCAAACTTTTCAAAAGTTATGAAACAAATCTAAGAGTTTCACTTTTTTAACATTTTAAGCCAATCGTTTACAAACGTTACGAAACCAATATAAACGTTTAAAACGTTAGGAAACAAATCTAAACATTTCACCTTTTTAGCGATTTAAGCCAAACGTATAAAACATTACAAAACCAATCCAAAAGTTTAAAACGTTAGGAAACAAATCCAAACGTTTCACCTTTTTAGCGATTTAAGCCAAACGTTTACAAACGTTACGAAACAAATCCAAACGATTCCCCTTTTTAGCAATTTAAGCCAAATGTTTAAAACGCTACGAGATTAATACAAATGTTTAAAACGTTACGAAACAAATCCAAACGTTTCACCTTTTTAGTGATTTAAGTCAAACTTTTACAAACGTTATGAAACAAATCCAAACGATTCACCTTTTTAGTGATATAAGCCAACATTTTCAAATGTTGGTAAACCAATGCAAACGTTTTAAACGTTACGAAATAAATACTAACGTTTCTTTTTTTTAGCAATTTAAGAAAAATGTTTAAAACATTACAAAACAAATCCTAAATTTTTTTAACGATTTAAGCCAAACATTTCACCTTTTAGCGATTTCATACAAACGTTTAAAGCATTACACAACAAATCCTAATGTTCCACCATTTTAGCGATTTAAGTCAAACGTTTAAAACGTTACAAAAGTAATACAAATGTTATGAAACAAATCCAAAGGTTTAAAACGTTACGAAACAAATCCTAACGTTTCACCTTTTGAGCGATTTTAGCCAAACATTAAAAACGTTTCGAAATAAATCCAAACGTTTCACCTTTTTAGCGATTCAAACCAAACGTTTAAAACGTTTCGAAACCAATCCAAACGTTTCAAACGTTGCGAAATATATCCAAACATTTCACCTTTTTAGCGATTTATGCCAAACGCTTAAAACGTTACCGAACCAATCCAATTATTTAAAATGTTAGAAACCAATCCAAACATTTAAACAATTACGAAGCAAATCCAAACGTTTCACCTTTTTAGCAATTTAAGTCAAACGTTTACAAACAAATCCAAACGTTTCACCTTTTTAGTGATTTAAGCCAAACGTTTACAAACGTTACGATACAAATCAATAGATTTAACGTTTTTGGCGATATAAGCGAAACGTTTAAAACGTTATGAAACCAATCCAAACGTTTAAAACATTAGGAAAAAAATCCAAACGTTTCCCCTTTTTAGAGATTTAAGCTAAACGTTTACAAACGTTACGAAACAAATCCAAACATTTCACCTTTTTAGCGATTTAAGCCAAACATTTAAAACATTAAAAGAGCAATCCAAATGTTTAAAACGTTACGAAACAAATCCAAACGTTTCACCTTTTTAGTGATTTAAGCCAAACATTTACAAACGTTACGAAGCAAATCCAAACGTTTCACCTTTTTTGTGATTTAAGCCAAACGTTTAAAACGCTACGAGATCAATACAAATGTTTAAAACGTTACGAAACAAATCCAAACGTTTCACCTTTTTATCAATTTTAGTCATACCTTTAAAATGTTACAAAACAAATCCAAACGTTTAAAAAGTTACGAAACAAATCTAAACGTTTCACCTTTTTAACGATTTAAGCCAAACGTTTACAAACGTTACAAAACCAATCCAAACGTTTCAAACGTTAGGAAACAAATCTAAACATTTCACCCTTTTAGCGATTTAAGCCAAACGTTTAATAAATTACGAAACCAATCCAAATGTTTAAAACGTTCGGAAACAAATCCAAACGTTTTACCTTTTTAGCGATTTAAGCCAAACGTTTACAAACAATACGAATCAAATCCAAACATTAAACCTTTTTAGCGATTTAAGCCAAACGTTTACAAACGTTACGAAACAAATTAAAACATTTCACCTTTTTAGCGATATAAGCCAAAGAGTTTCACTTTTTTAACATTTTAAGCCAATCGTTTACAAACGTTACGAAACCAATATAAACGTTTAAAACGTTAGGAAACAAATCTAAACATTTCACCTTTTTAGCGATTTAAGCCAAACGTATAAAACATTACAAAACCAATCCAAAAGTTTAAAACGTTAGGAAACAAATCCAAACGTTTCACCTTTTTAGCGATTTAAGCCAAACGTTTACAAACGTTACGAAACAAATCCAAACGATTCCCCTTTTTAGCGATTTAAGCCAAATGTTTAAAACGCTACGAGATTAATACAAATGTTTAAAACGTTACGAAACAAATCCAAACGTTTCACCTTTTTAGTGATTTAAGTCAAACTTTTACAAACGTTATGAAACAAATCCAAACGATTCACCTTTTTAGCGATATAAGCCAACATTTTCAAATGTTGCTAAACCAATGCAAACGTTTTAAACGTTACAAAATAAATACTAACGTTTCTTTTTTTTAGCAATTTAAGAAAAATGTTTAAAACATTACAAAACAAATCCTAAATTTTTTTAACGATTTAAGCCAAACATTTCACCTTTTAGCGATTTCATACAAACGTTTAAAACATTACACAACAAATCCTAATGTTCCACCATTTTAGCGATTTAAGTCAAACGTTTAAAACGTTACAAAAGTAATACAAATGTTATGAAACAAATCCAAAGGTTTAAAACGTTACGAAACAAATCCTAACGTTTCACCTTTTGAGCGATTTTAGCCAAACATTAAAAACGTTTCGAAATAAATCCAAACGTTTCACCTTTTTAGCGATTCAAACCAAACGTTTAAAACGTTTCGAAACCAATCCAAACGTTTCAAACGTTGCGAAATATATCCAAACATTTCACCTTTTTAGCGATTTATGCCAAACGCTTTAAACGTTACCGAACCAATCCAATTATTTAAAATGTTAGAAACCAATCCAAACATTTAAACAATTACGAAGCAAATCCAAACGTTTCACCTTTTTAGCAATTTAAGTCAAACGTTTACAAACAAATCCAAACGTTTCACCTTTTTAGTGATTTAAGCCAAACGTTTACAAACGTTACGATACAAATCAATAGATTTAACGTTTTTGGCGATATAAGCGAAACGTTTAAAACGTTATGAAACCAATCCAAACGTTTAAAACATTAGGAAAAAAATCCAAACGTTTCCCCTTTTTAGAGATTTAAGCAAAACGTTTACAAACGTTACGAAACAAATCCAAACATTTCACCTTTTTAGCGATTTAAGCCAAACATTTAAAACATTAAAAGAGCAATCCAAATGTTTAAAACGTTACGAAACAAATCCAAATGTTTCACCTTTTTAGTGATTTAAGCCAAACATTTACAAACGTTACGAAGCAAATCCAAACGTTTCACCTTTTTTGTGATTTAAGCCAAACGTTTAAAACGCTACGAGATCAATACAAATGTTTAAAACGTTACGAAACAAATCCAAACGTTTCACCTTTTTATCAATTTTAGTCATACCTTTAAAATGTTACAAAACAAATCCAAACGTTTAAAAAGTTACGAAACAAATCTAAACGTTTCACCTTTTTAACGATTTAAGCCAAACGTTTACAAACGTTACAAAACCAATCCAAACGTTTCAAACGTTAGGAAACAAATCTAAACATTTCACCCTTTTAGCGATTTAAGCCAAACGTTTAATAAATTACGAAACCAATCCAAATGTTTAAAACGTTCGGAAACAAATCCAAACGTTTTACCTTTTTAGCGATTTAAGCCAAACGTTTACAAACAATACGAATCAAATCCAAACATTAAACCTTTTTAGCGATTTAAGCCAAACGTTTACAAACGTTACGAAACAAATTAAAACATTTCACCTTTTTAGCGATATAAGCCAAACTTTTCAAAAGTTATGAAACAAATCTAAGAGTTTCACTTTTTTAACATTTTAAGCCAATCGTTTACAAACGTTACGAAACCAATATAAACGTTTAAAACGTTACGAAACAAATCCAAACATTTCACCTTTTTAGCGATTTAAGCCAAACGTATAAAACATTACAAAACCAATCCAAACGTTTAAAACGTTATGAAACAAATCCAAACGTTTCACCTTTTTAGCGATTTAAGCCAAACGTTTACAAACGTTACGAAACAAATCCAAACGATTCCCCTTTTTAGCGATTTAAGCCAAATGTTTAAAACGCTACGAGATTAATACAAATGTTTAAAACGTTACGAAACAAATCCAAACGTTTCACCTTTTTAGTGATTTAAGTCAAACTTTTACAAACGTTATGAAACAAATCCAAACGATTCACCTTTTTAGCGATATAAGCCAACATTTTCAAATGTTGCTAAACCAATGCAAACGTTTTAAACGTTACGAAATAAATACTAACGTTTCTTTTTTTTAGCAATTTAAGAAAAATGTTTAAAACATTACAAAACAAATCCTAAATTTTTTTAACGATTTAAGCCAAACATTTCACCTTTTAGCGATTTCATACAAACGTTTAAAACATTACACAACAAATCCTAATGTTCCACCATTTTAGCGATTTAAGTCAAACGTTTAAAACGTTACAAAAGTAATACAAATGTTATGAAACAAATCCAAAGGTTTAAAACGTTACGAAACAAATCCTAACGTTTCACCTTTTGAGCGATTTTAGCCAAACATTAAAAACGTTTCGAAATAAATCCAAACGTTTCACCTTTTTAGCGATTCAAACCAAACGTTTAAAACGTTTCGAAACCAATCCAAACGTTTCAAACGTTGCGAAATATATCCAAACATTTCACCTTTTTAGCGATTTATGCCAAACGCTTTAAACGTTACCGAACCAATCCAATTATTTAAAATGTTAGAAACCAATCCAAACATTTAAACAATTACGAAGCAAATCCAAACGTTTCACCTTTTTAGCAATTTAAGTCAAACGTTTACAAACAAATCCAAACGTTTCACCTTTTTAGTGATTTAAGCCAAACGTTTACAAACGTTACGATACAAATCAATAGATTTAACGTTTTTGGCGATATAAGCGAAACGTTTAAAACGTTATGAAACCAATCCAAACGTTTAAAACATTAGGAAAAAAATCCAAACGTTTCCCCTTTTTAGAGATTTAAGCTAAACGTTTACAAACGTTACGAAACAAATCCAAACATTTCACCTTTTTAGCGATTTAAGCCAAACATTTAAAACATTAAAAGAGCAATCCAAATGTTTAAAACGTTACGAAACAAATCCAAATGTTTCACCTTTTTAGTGATTTAAGCCAAACATTTACAAACGTTACGAAGCAAATCCAAACGTTTCACCTTTTTTGTGATTTAAGCCAAACGTTTAAAACGCTACGAGATCAATACAAATGTTTAAAACGTTACGAAACAAATCCAAACGTTTCACCTTTTTATCAATTTTAGTCATACCTTTAAAATGTTACAAAACAAATCCAAACGTTTTAAAAGTTACGAAACAAATCTAAACGTTTCACCTTTTTAACGATTTAAGCCAAACGTTTACAAACGTTACAAAACCAATCCAAACGTTTCAAACGTTAGGAAACAAATCTAAACATTTCACCCTTTTAGCGATTTAAGCCAAACGTTTAATAAATTACGAAACCAATCCAAATGTTTAAAACGTTCGGAAACAAATCCAAACGTTTTACCTTTTTAGCGATTTAAGCCAAACGTTTACAAACAATACGAATCAAATCCAAACATTAAACCTTTTTAGCGATTTAAGCCAAACGTTTACAAACGTTACGAAACAAATTAAAACATTTCACCTTTTTAGCGATATAAGCCAAACTTTTCAAAAGTTATGAAACAAATCTAAGAGTTTCACTTTTTTAACATTTTAAGCCAATCGTTTACAAACGTTACGAAACCAATATAAACGTTTAAAACGTTAGGAAACAAATCTAAACATTTCACCTTTTTAGCGATTTAAGCCAAACGTATAAAACATTACAAAACCAATCCAAAAGTTTAAAACGTTAGGAAACAAATCCAAACGTTTCACCTTTTTAGCGATTTAAGCCAAACGTTTACAAACGTTACGAAACAAATCCAAACGATTCCCCTTTTTAGCGATTTAAGCCAAATGTTTAAAACGCTACGAGATTAATACAAATGTTTAAAACGTTACGAAACAAATCCAAACGTTTCACCTTTTTAGTGATTTAAGTCAAACTTTTACAAACGTTATGAAACAAATCCAAACGATTCACCTTTTTAGCGATATAAGCCAACATTTTAAAATGTTGCTAAACCAATGCAAACGTTTTAAACGTTACGAAATAAATACTAACGTTTCTTTTTTTTAGCAATTTAAGAAAAATGTTTAAAACATTACAAAACAAATCCTAAATTTTTTTAACGATTTAAGCCAAACATTTCACCTTTTAGCGATTTCATACAAACGTTTAAAACATTACACAACAAATCCTAATGTTCCACCATTTTAGCGATTTAAGTCAAACGTTTAAAACGTTACAAAAGTAATACAAATGTTATGAAACAAATCCAAAGGTTTAAAACGTTACGAAACAAATCCTAACGTTTCACCTTTTGAGCGATTTTAGCCAAACATTAAAAACGTTTCGAAATAAATCCAAACGTTTCACCTTTTTAGCGATTCAAACCAAACGTTTAAAACGTTTCGAAACCAATCCAAACGTTTCAAACGTTGCGAAATATATCCAAACATTTCACCTTTTTAGCGATTTATGCCAAACGCTTTAAACGTTACCGAACCAATCCAATTATTTAAAATGTTAGAAACCAATCCAAACATTTAAACAATTACGAAGCAAATCCAAACGTTTCACCTTTTTAGCAATTTAAGTCAAACGTTTACAAACAAATCCAAACGTTTCACCTTTTTAGTGATTTAAGCCAAACGTTTACAAACGTTACGATACAAATCAATAGATTTAACGTTTTTGGCGATATAAGCGAAACATTTAAAACGCTATGAAACCAATCCAAACGTTTAAAACATTAGGAAAAAAATCCAAACGTTTCCCCTTTTTAGAGATTTAAGCTAAACGTTTACAAACGTTACGAAACAAATCCAAACATTTCACCTTTTTAGCGATTTAAGCCAAACATTTAAAACATTAAAAGAGCAATCCAAATGTTTAAAACGTTACGAAACAAATCCAAATGTTTCACCTTTTTAGTGATTTAAGCCAAACATTTACAAACGTTACGAAGCAAATCCAAACGTTTCACCTTTTTTGTGATTTAAGCCAAACGTTTAAAACGCTACGAGATCAATACAAATGTTTAAAACGTTACGAAACAAATCCAAACGTTTCACCTTTTTATCAATTTTAGTCATACCTTTAAAATGTTACAAAACAAATCCAAACGTTTAAAAAGTTACGAAACAAATCTAAACGTTTCACCTTTTTAACGATTTAAGCCAAACGTTTACAAACGTTACAAAACCAATCCAAACGTTTCAAACGTTAGGAAACAAATCTAAACATTTCACCCTTTTAGCGATTTAAGCCAAACGTTTAATAAATTACGAAACCAATCCAAACGTTTAAAACGTTCGGAAACAAATCCAAACGTTTTACCTTTTTAGCGATTTAAGCCAAACGTTTACAAACAATACGAATCAAATCCAAACATTAAACCTTTTTAGCGATTTAAGCCAAACGTTTACAAACGTTACGAAACAAATTAAAACATTTCACCTTTTTAGCGATATAAGCCAAACTTTTCAAAAGTTATGAAACAAATCTAAGAGTTTCACTTTTTTAACATTTTAAGCCAATCGTTTACAAACGTTACGAAACCAATATAAACGTTTAAAACGTTAGGAAACAAATCTAAACATTTCACCTTTTTAGCGATTTAAGCCAAACGTATAAAACATTACAAAACCAATCCAAAAGTTTAAAACGTTAGGAAACAAATCCAAACGTTTCACCTTTTTAGCGATTTAAGCCAAACGTTTACAAACGTTACGAAACAAATCCAAACGATTCCCCTTTTTAGCGATTTAAGCCAAATGTTTAAAACGCTACGAGATTAATACAAATGTTTAAAACGTTACGAAACAAATCCAAACGTTTCACCTTTTTAGTGATTTAAGTCAAACTTTTACAAACGTTATGAAACAAATCCAAACGATTCACCTTTTTAGCGATATAAGCCAACATTTTAAAATGTTGCTAAACCAATGCAAACGTTTTAAACGTTACGAAATAAATACTAACGTTTCTTTTTTTTAGCAATTTAAGAAAAATGTTTAAAACATTACAAAACAAATCCTAAATTTTTTTAACGATTTAAGCCAAACATTTCACCTTTTAGCGATTTCATACAAACGTTTAAAACATTACACAACAAATCCTAATGTTCCACCATTTTAGCGATTTAAGTCAAACGTTTAAAACGTTACAAAAGTAATACAAATGTTATGAAACAAATCCAAAGGTTTAAAACGTTACGAAACAAATCCTAACGTTTCACCTTTTGAGCGATTTTAGCCAAACATTAAAAACGTTTCGAAATAAATCCAAACGTTTCACCTTTTTAGCGATTCAAACCAAACGTTTAAAACGTTTCGAAACCAATCCAAACGTTTCAAACGTTGCGAAATATATCCAAACATTTCACCTTTTTAGCGATTTATGCCAAACGCTTTAAACGTTACCGAACCAATCCAATTATTTAAAATGTTAGAAACCAATCCAAACATTTAAACAATTACGAAGCAAATCCAAACGTTTCACCTTTTTAGCAATTTAAGTCAAACGTTTACAAACAAATCCAAACGTTTCACCTTTTTAGTGATTTAAGCCAAACGTTTACAAACGTTACGATACAAATCAATAGATTTAACGTTTTTGGCGATATAAGCGAAACATTTAAAACGCTATGAAACCAATCCAAACGTTTAAAACATTAGGAAAAAAATCCAAACGTTTCCCCTTTTTAGAGATTTAAGCTAAACGTTTACAAACGTTACGAAACAAATCCAAACATTTCACCTTTTTAGCGATTTAAGCCAAACATTTAAAACAGTAAGAAACCAGTCCAAATGTTTAAAACGTTACGAAACAAATCCAAATGTTTCACCTTTTTAGTGATTTAAGCCAAACATTTACAAACGTTACGAAGCAAATCCAAACGTTTCACCTTTTTTGTGATTTAAGCCAAACGTTTAAAACGCTACGAGATCAATACAAATGTTTAAAACGTTACGAAACAAATCCAAACGTTTCACCTTTTTATCAATTTTAGTCATACCTTTAAAATGTTACAAAACAAATCCAAACGTTTAAAAAGTTACGAAACAAATCTAAACGTTTCACCTTTTTAACGATTTAAGCCAAACGTTTACAAACGTTACAAAACCAATCCAAACGTTTCAAACGTTAGGAAACAAATCTAAACATTTCACCCTTTTAGCGATTTAAGCCAAACGTTTAATAAATTACGAAACCAATCCAAATGTTTAAAACGTTCGGAAACAAATCCAAACGTTTTACCTTTTTAGCGATTTAAGCCAAACGTTTACAAACAATACGAATCAAATCCAAACATTAAACCTTTTTAGCGATTTAAGCCAAACGTTTACAAACGTTACGAAACAAATTAAAACATTTCACCTTTTTAGCGATATAAGCCAAACTTTTCAAAAGTTATGAAACAAATCTAAGAGTTTCACTTTTTTAACATTTTAAGCCAATCGTTTACAAACGTTACGAAACCAATATAAACGTTTAAAACGTTACGAAACAAATCCTAACATTCACCTTTTTAGCGATTTAAGCCAAACGTTTATAAGGTTACCAAACCAATCCAAACGTTTAAAACGTTAGGAAACAAATCCAAACGTTTCACCTTTTTAGCGATTTAAGCCAAACGTTTACAAACGTTACGAAACAAATCCAAACGTTTCCCCTTTTTAGCGATTTAAGCCAAATGTTTAAAACGCTACGAGATTAATACAAATGTTTAAAACGTTACGAAACAAATCCAAACGTTTCACCTTTTTAGTGATTTAAGTCAAACTTTTACAAACGTTATGAAACAAATCCAAACGATTCACCTTTTTAGCGATATAAGCCAACATTTTCAAATGTTGCTAAACCAATGCAAACGTTTTAAACGTTACGAAATAAATACTAACGTTTCTTTTTTTTAGCAATTTAAGAAAAATGTTTAAAACATTACAAAACAAATCCTAAATTTTTTTAACGATTTAAGCCAAACATTTCACCTTTTAGCGATTTCAGACAAACGTTTAAAACATTACACAACAAATCCTAATGTTCCACCATTTTAGCGATTTAAGTCAAACGTTTAAAACGTTACAAAAGTAATACAAATGTTATGAAACAAATCCAAAGGTTTAAAACGTTACGAAACAAATCCTAACGTTTCACCTTTTGAGCGATTTTAGCCAAACATTAAAAACGTTTCGAAATAAATCCAAACGTTTCACCTTTTTAGCGATTCAAACCAAACGTTTAAAACGTTTCGAAACCAATCCAAACGTTTCAAACGTTGCGAAATATGTCCAAACGTTTCACCTTTTTAGCGATTTCAGCCAAACATTTAAAACATTAAAAGAGCAATCCAAATGTTTAAAACGTTACGAAACAAATCCAAATTTTTCACCATTTTAGTGATTTAAGCCAAACGTTACAAACGTTATGAAGCAAATCCAAACGTTTTGCCCTTTTTGTGATCTAAGCCAAACGTTTACGAATGTTACGAAGCAAATCCAAACGTTTCACCTTTTTAGCGATTTAAACCAAACATTTAAAATGTTACGAATCAAATCCAAACGTTTCACCTTTTTAGCGATTTAAGCCAAACATTTACAAACGTTATGAAAGAAATCCAAACGTTTCACCTTTTAAACGATTTAAGCTAAACATTTAAAACGTTGTGAAACCAATCCAAACGTTTGAAACGTTACAATACAAATCCAAACATTTCTCATTTTTAGCGATTTAAGCCAAACATTTACAAACATTACGAAATAAATCCAAACGTTTCACCTTTTTATCAATTTAAGTCATACCTTAAAAATGTTACAAAATAAATCCAAATTTAAAACATTACGAAACAAATCTAAACGTTTCACCTATTTAACGTTTCAAACAAAACGTTTACAAACGTTGCGAAACCAATATAAACGTTCAAAACGTTAGGAAACAAATCTAAACATTTCACCTTTTTAGCGATTTAAGCCAAAATGTTTAAAACATTACAAAACCAATCCAAACGTTTAAAACTTTAGGAAACAAATCCAAATGTTTCACCTTTTTAGCGATTTAAGCCAAACGTTTACAAACGTTACGAAAAAAATCCAAACGTTAAACCCTATTAGCGATTTAAGCCAAACGTTTACAAACATTACAAAACAAATTAAAACATTTCACCGTTTTAGCGATGTAAGCCAAACTTTTAAAACGCTACGAAAGCAATCCAAACGTTTAAAATGTTACTAAACAAATCTAAACGTTTCACCTTTTTAGCGATTTATTACGAAACAAATCCAAACATTTCAACTTTTAAGCGATTTAAGCCAAACGTTTAAAACGTTACAAAACCAATCCAAACGTTTAAAACGTTATAAAACCAATCCAAACATTTCCCCTTTTTATGGATTTAGGCCAAACGTTTAAAATGTTACGAGACTAATACAAATGTTTAAAATGTTACGAAACAAATCCAAACGTTTCACCTTTTTAGTGATTTAAGCCAAACGTTTACAAACGTTACGAAACAAATCCAAACGTTTCACTTTTTTAGCGATATAAGCCAAACTTTTAAAATGATGCTACACCAATCCAAACGTTTTAAACGTTACGAAATAAATCCTAACGTTTCACCTTTTTAGCAATTTCAGCCAAACGTTAAAACATGACGAAACCAACACAAACATTTAAAACGTTACGAAATAAATCAAAACGTTTAAAATATTACAAAAATAATCCTAATGTTTCACCTTTTTAGCGATTTAAGCCAAACCTTTAAAACGTTATGAAACAAATCGTAACGTTTCACGTTTTTAGCGATTTAAGCCAAATGTTTAAAACGTTACGAAATAAATCATAACGTTTCACCTTTTTAGCTATTTAAGCCAAACATTTAAAACGTTTCGAAATAAATCCAAACGATTCACCTTTTTAGCGATTTAAGCCAAACATTTAACACTTTACGAAACCGATCCAAACGTTAAAAAGGTTACGAAACAAATCCAAATGTTTCACATTTTTAGCGATTTAAGCTAGATGTTTACAAATGTTATGAAACAAAACCAAACGTTTCACCTTTTTAACGATTTAAGCCAAACGTGTACAATGTTATAACAAATCCAAACGTTTCACCTTTTTAGCGTAAGCCAAACCTTTCAAACGTTACGAAACCATTTCAAACGTTGAAAACGTTACGAAACAAATCCTAACGTTTCACCATTTTAGCGATTTTAGCCAAACGGTTAAAACATTTTGAAACAAATCCAAACCTTTTACCTTTTTCGCAATTTAAGCCAAACGTTTAAAATATTATAATACCAATTCAAACGTTTAAAACATTACGAAATAAATCGAAACGTTTCACCTTTTTAGCGATTTAAGCCAAACGTTTACAAACATTACTAAATAAATCTAAATGTTTCACCTTTTTAGCGATTTAAGCCAAGCATTTAAAACATTGCAAAACAAATCCAAACGTTTCACCTTTTTAGAAATTTAAGCCAAACGTTAACAAACGTTACAAATCCAAACATTTCACAATTTTAGCGATTTAAGCCAAACGCTTATCACGTTACGAATCCAATCCGAACGTTTAAAACGTTACAAAACAAATGCAAAAGTTTCACCTTTTTAGCGATTTAAGCCAAACGTTTACAAATGTTTCGAAACAAATCCAAGCGTATCACCTTTTTAGCGATTTAAGCCAAACGTTTACAAACGTTAAAAAATAAAGGGATAATGTTATAAAAATGCATAAACTATACATGGTTTCTCAATTTAATCACAAACTTTAAAACGTGTCGATTGTATACATGAACTTTCATTTTTTCTCAATTCTATACACGGGGTAATAATATGATGATGTGGCTGCCAAAAATGATGTCCACCTCAACAAAATTACACAAATGAATGAGTGGCATGTCATCATATGCATCAAATTGAGAAAAAATGGAAGTTCATGCATACAATTGAGACGTTTTAAAATTCGTCATTAAATTGAGAAAACATGTATAGTTTATGAATTTATTTGACATTACCCCAAAAATAAATCAAAACATTTCTACTTTTTAGCGATATAAATCAAACGTTTAAAACGTTACGAAACAAATCCTAACGTTTAAAACGTTACAAAACAAATCCAAGCGTTTAAAACGTTACGAAACAAATTCAAACGTTTCACCTTTTTAGCGATTTAAGCCAAACGTTTAAAAACATTACCAAGCAAATCCAAGAGTTTCACATTTTTAGCGATTTAAGCCAAACGTTTAAAACGTTAAGAGACCAATCCAAATGTTTAAAATGTTACGAAACAAATCCAAATGTTTCAACTTATTAGTGATTTAAGCAAAACGTTTACAAACATTGCGAAGCAAATCCAAACTGTAATATCCCATAAAATTTTACATTTATTTTTCGATAATTTCC
Source organism: Mercurialis annua (assembly GCF_937616625.2). NCBI lineage: Eukaryota > Viridiplantae > Streptophyta > Magnoliopsida > Malpighiales > Euphorbiaceae > Mercurialis > Mercurialis annua. The sequence goes on along the minus strand of NC_065574.1, from coordinate 35,830,833 downwards.
GACAATTTTTCGGTCGTTTTGAAGTAACTTCGATGATAGCGGTTTGATTCGAGTTGGTTCGGATTGGGGTTGATTTTATTGGTTCAACCATTTATTTTTTTAATTAAAAAAGAAGAAAAAACAAGATTTCTCATGAGTCTCGTACGAAACCACAAGGTCTCGTACGAGACCCGTGATTTTTCAGGCCTGGTCTCGTACGAGACCAGGATTCCCGAAAGGGACTGAGCCTAAAAGGCTGAGTCTCGTTCGAGAATGTATCAGCCCATACGACCCTTGCGTCCAGCCCACTTCGTACACGTTTTCGACCTAGTTCCTCTCGATATTTAAAGTCGACTTCTAAACAGAAAACCTACATCACGCTGCAAATAAACCCTAGCCGTTTTCCTCTTGTTCATTCGCTGAGAAACGAAGCCGAAATCATCATCCAAACTCTGTTGTTCCGGTAAGTTTTATAATTCCTCAAATTTCAGATTTGGCTTAAACGGAAACTCCGTATTTCTGATCGTTCTCATTCGTTTCTAGATCGAAATCAAAACCGTTTGTTTCCAGAGATTATAGACTCGCGTACCTTCGATCCGCCACCTCATTCTCGTTGAACGGTACACTATCAAACTCGTTTCAATCGCTGCCGTTTCATCGTATTCATTCACTATTTTGGTTCTGTTTCCTTATTTGGGTTGCTGCCAATGTTCTTATTCCATAATTTTGTTATTTCTATGATAATTAGCATCTTTGATTATTGGGTTAGCTGAATTGGTTGAGTTGTGTGATTCCGTTGTAAATTTGCCATCGGTTGGCTCGGCGGTGTTCTGAGTTTTGGTCGAATGTCGTAGGATAAATTTTGTTGTTAGGCAAATTATTATTCATGCTTCCATCATCGTTGTTGATTAGGTTATGTTTGATGTTTAGTTTCATGCCTCTAGATTAATTAGAATGTTTGTTTATATATGGGTGAGTTTTTGCATTTGTAACTTGGTGTTCATGCATGGCGGGTTGTTTCTAATTCAAAAGAAAAGAGATGGCTAAATGGCCAGTTTAGTCACTAATTTGTTTTGATTAAATCAAACGAATTCCTTTAGTTAATTACCTACTATTTTTGTCTTTAACCTTTGTATTTTGTTTGAATTATAACTAAGTGCATTATAAGCGACAAATATTTTACAATTTAAATTATAATTACTCGGGTGATTATATTTAATTTCAAATATCAATTTGGCATGAAATTGGTTAAATTACAATTTAGCCCCTGAACGTTTTTATAACTTATTTAAGTAAGTTTTTGCTAATAACTTTATATTTTGTTTTAATTACAAACAAAAGCAATTAAATTGATTTTGGATATCAAATTGGCAAAAGTACAATTTAGTCCCTAATTGGCTAAAGTACAGTTTAGTCCCTAATTGGCTAAAGTACAATTTAGTCCCTAAACTTTTATAAAATTTATTTAATTAAGTTTTTGGATTGTAACTTGGGTTACTTGAAATTGAAGTTATTGAGTTCCGCTCTTAAAATGGATTATTATTTTATTGAATTGTTGTCTAAATATAAACTCGGGTTTATATTGATAAATGTTTTGAGTCGGGTTAGACTTGGGTCACCCGATAAGTTTGGTTAGCTTGGTAGTTATTGGTAACTCGGCTAACCCACTATTTGGAAATTTAATTATTATTTAAAGATTATTAAATAAATTGGATTTTAAAGCGAGAACTCAATAGACTTATATTAATTGGGCTTTATTACTTTATGGGTATTTTTGTGTGTTCTGGCTTGTGTTATTCCGACGTGTTATTTGTGCTAGTCCTATGTGGTGTCTAGTACTCTCTAGAGTTAGGGTCTTTTTTAAATAATTATTTTATTTGTCTAGACCCGTTTACTATTCGTGCTTCAGAGGCCAACCAGGATTAGTTGCTTGCCGGTATTCACGTGGATTAGCAAGCAGTGAGTTTGTACTTACTATTTACCGCTTTATTAAGTAAATTGTTATTTTAATATTAAATATATATACTGTACGTATATTTCGAACTGTTTTTATATTATGGCTTCTAGTTGGAACATGCTACCTAATGGGCATCATTAGGACTGCGTGTACGTATATTTCGAACTGTTTTTATATTATGGCTTCTAGTTGGAACATGCTACCTAATGGGCATCATTAGGATTGTGTGCGCACCGGTATTGATCTGGGTAAGTTATATATGGTAATGTGGTAACTCGGTGTGAGCATAGCTCTCGGGACCAAGTAGAGTAACTCGGTGTAGCTCAGCTCTCGGGACTCTGGTATAAGTGTGGTCAGTGGTAACTCGGTGTAGCTCAGCTCTCAGGACCAGACCTGTTGGATTATGTTTATTATTTAGAATTGTGGATTAGGGTTCCAACTATTATTCGTAATATCGTTATTAAATGTTTTAAACGGTTTTAAAGGTTTTCCACTTAATAAATGTAGATAGTGGTATAAACCCATCTCATTATATCTGACCCCGCTGTTTTCCCAATTTTCCCAGGGTTATGATCTGAGAGAGTCTGGTAATCTCCGCATTTACTTTTCCTCGGAGGTTCCATTGATTTTGATAAATTGTAAACTGTTTTATTCTTAGACCGCAGTAGTAACTAGACGTCTTTATTATTATCATATATTTTGTCGGATTGGTTCGACTGGTTATATTGCTTTGGGATGTTATATTATTTGCATTGGTTTATGATAAATCTATATTAGACTCGGAATTGGATAAGCATGTTATATTAACTGTTGAATATTATAACTGCTAGATTTAGGCTGAAGTCTCGGTTGCCCCCGAGCATTTGTTTTCTGCAGGTTTATGTGTTTATATGTTAATTGATTGGCTAGCTACGGGTTTTGGTACAACATTACCCATACCCTAGCGCCGGTCGCGATTCATGAAAATGGGTCGTGACACAAACGTTTCACATTTTTTATCGATCTAAGCCAAACTTTTAAAACGTTGCGAAACCAATCCAAACGTTCAAAATGTTACGAAACAAATCCTAACTTTTCACCTTTTTAACGATTTAAGCCAAATGTTTAAAACATTACGAAACAAATCCTAACATTTCACTTTTTTAGCAATTTAAGCAAAACGTTTAAAACGTTACGAAACAAATCCTAAACCTTTTTAGCGGTTTAAGTCAAACGTTTAAAATGTTACGAAAAAAATCGTAACGTTTCACGTTTTTAGCGATTTAAGCCAAACGTATAAAACACTACGAAGCAAATCCTAATGTTTCCCCTTTTAACGATTTCAGCCTATCGTTTAAAACGTGATAAAACCAACACAAACGTTTAAAACGTTTAAAATATGACGAAACAAATCCTAATATTTCACCTTTTTAGAGATTTAAGGCAAACCTTTAAAACGTTATGAAACAAATCGTAACGTTTCACATTTTTAGTGATTTCAGCCAAACGTTTAAAACGTTACGAAATAAATCATCAGCGATTTAAGCCAAATGTTTAAAACGTTTCGAAACAAATCCAAACGTTTCCCTTTTTTACCGATTTAAGCCAAACGTTTAACAAGTTACGAAACCGATCCAAACGTTAAAAACGTTACGAAACAAATCCAAATGTTTCACCTTTTTAGCGATTTAAGCTAGACATTTACAAACGTTATGAAACAAATCCAAACGTTTAACCTTTTTAGCGACTTAAGCCAAATATTTAAAACGTTACGAAATAAATCCAAACGTTTAAAACGTTACGAAACAAATCCTAACGTTTCACCATTTTAGCGATTTAAGCCAAACGTTTAAAACATTTCAAAACAAATCCAAACGTGTCACCTTTTTAGCAATTTAAGACAAACGTTTAAAACGTTATGAAATAAATCCAAACATTTCACCTTTTTAGAGATTTAACCTAAATGTTTAAAACGTTATAATACAAATCCAAACGTTTCACCTTTTTAGCGATTTAAACCAAACGTGTACAATGTTACAACAAATCCAAACGTTTCACCTTTTTAGCGTAAGCCAAATGTTTAAAACGTTACGAAACCAATTCAAACGTTTAAAACGCTACGAAAAAAATCCTAATGTTTCACCATTTTAGAGATGTTAGCCAAACGTTTAAAACATTTTGAAACAAATCCAAACCTTTTACCTTTTTCGCGATCTAAGCCAAATGTTTAAAATGTTATGATACCAATTCAAACGTTTAAAACATTACGGAACAAATCAAAACGTTTCACCTTTTTACCGATTTAAACCAAACGTTTACAAACATTACTAAACAAATCCAAATGTTTCACCTTTTTAGCGATTTAAGCCAAACGTTTAAAATGTTGCGAAACAAATCCAAACGTTTCGCCTTTTTAGCAATTTAAGCCAAACGTTTACAAACGTTACGAAAGAAATCCAAACATTTCACAATTTTAGCAATTTAAGCCAAACTTTTATAACGTTACGAAACCAATTCGAAAGTTTAAAACGTTACGGAACAAATGCAAACGTTTCCCCCTTTTAGCAATTTAAGCCAAACGTTTACAAATGTTACGAAACAAATCCAAGCGTTTCATCTTTTTAGCGATTTAAGCCAAACGTTTACAAACGTTAAAAAACAAATCAAAACATTTCACCTTTTTAGCGATATAAACCAAACGTTTAAAACTTTACGAAACAAATCCAAATGTTTAAGACGTTACGAAACAAATCCAAACGTTTAAAACGTTACGAAACAAACTCAAACTTTTCACCTTTTTAGCGATTTTAGCCAAACGTTTAAAAACATTACGAAGCAAATCCAAGAGTTTCACATTTTTAGCGATTTAAGCCAAACGTTTAAAACGTTAGGAGACCAATCCAAATGTTTAAAACGTTACGAAACAAATCCGAATGTTTCAACTTATTAGTGATTTAAGCAAAACGTTTACAAACATTACGAAGCAAATCCAAACGTTTCACCTTTTTTATCGATTTAAGACAAACTTTTAAAACGTTGTGAAACCAATCCAAACGTTTAAAATGTTACGAAACAAATCCTAACTTTTCACCTTTTTAACGATTTAAGCCAAATGTTTAGAACATTACAAAACAAATCCTAACATTTCATCTTTTTAGCAATTTAAGCCAAACGTTTAAAACGTTACGAAACAAATCCTAAAACTTTTTAGCGGTATAAGTCAAACGGTCAAAACGTTACGAAAAAATCCTAACGTTTCACGTTTTTAGCGATTTAAGCCAAACGTTTAAAACACTACGAAGCAAATCCTAACGTTTCACCTTTTTAATGATTTCAGCCTAACATTTAAAACATGACGAAACCAACACAAACGTTTAAAACGTTATGAAACAAATCAAAACATTTAAAATATTACGAAACAAATCCTAATGTTTCACCTTTTTAGCAATTTAAGCCAAACCATTAAAAAGTCATGAAACAAATCGTAACGTTTCACCTTTTTAGTGATTTCAGCCAAACGTTTAAAACGTTACGAAATAAATCATAGCGTTTCACCTTTGTAGGAATTTAAGCGAAACGTTTAAAACGTTTCCCTTTTTTAGCGATTTAAGCCAAACGTTTAACACGTTTCGAAACCGATCCAAACGTTAAAAACGTTATGAAACAAATCCAAATGTTTCACCTTTTTAGTGATTTATGCTAGACGTTTACAAATGTTATGAAATAAATCCAAACGTTTCACATTTTTAGCGACTTAAGCCAAATATTTAAAACATTACGAAATAAATCCAAACGTTTAAAACGTTACGAAATAAATCCTAATGTTTCACAATTTTGGCGATTTAAGCCAAACGTTTAAAACTTTTCAAAACAAATCCAAACGTGTCACCTTTTTAGCAATTTAAGCCAAACGTTTAAAACGTTACGAAATAAATCTAAACATTTCACCTTTTTAGCGATTAAACCTAAATGTTTAAAACGTTATAATACAAATCCAAACGTTTCACCTTTTTAGCAATTTAAGCCAAACATGTACAATGTTACAACAAATCCAAACGTTTCCCCTTTTTAGCGTAAGCCAAACGTTTAAAACATTACGAAAACAATTCAAATGTTTAAAACGTTACGAAACAAATCCTAATGTTTCACCATTTTAGCAATTTTAGCCAAACGTATAAAACATTTTGAAACAAATCCAAACCTTTTACCTTTTTCGCGATTTTAGCCAAACGTTTAAAATGTTATGATACCAACTCAAACGTTTAAAACATTACGAAACAAATCAAAGCGTTTCACCTTTTTACCGATTTAAGCCAAACATTTACAAACATTACTAAACAAATCCAAATGTTTCACCTTTTTAGCGATTTAAGCCAAACGTTTAAAACGTTGCGAAACAAATCAAAACGTTTCCCCTTTTTAGCAATTTAAGCCAAACGTTTACAAACGTTACGAAATAAATCCAAACATTTCACAATTTTAGCAATTTACGCCAAACGTTTATAACGTTATGAAACCAATTCGAAAGTTTAAAATTTCACGGAACAAATGCAAACGTTTCACCTTTTTAGCGATTTAAGCCAAACGTTTACAAACGTTACGAAATAAATCCAAGCGTTTCACCTTTTTAGTGATTTAAGCCAAACGTTTACAAACGTTAAAAAACAAATCAAAACATTTCACCTTTTTAGCGATATAAACCAAACGTTTAAAACGTTACGAAACAAATCCATACGTTTAAAACGTTACGAAACAAATCCAAACGTTTAAAACGTTGCGAAACAAATTGAAACCTTTCACCTTTTTAGCGATTTAAGCCAAACGTTCAAAAACATTACGAAGCAAATCCAAGAGTTTCACATTTTTAGCGATTTAAGCCAAACGTTTAAAACGTTAGGAGAACAATCCAAATGTTTAAAACGTTACGAAACAAATCCAAATGTTTCAACTTATTAGTGATTTAAGCAAAACGTTTACAAACATTACGAAGCAAATCCAAACGTTTCACCTTTTTAATCAATTTAAGCCAAACTTTTAAAACGTTGTGAAACCAATCCAATCGTTTAAAATGTTACGAAACAAATCCTAACTTTTCACCTTTTTAACGATTTAAGCCAAATGTTTAGAACATTACTAAACAAATCCTAACATTTCACCTTTTTAGCAATTTAAGCCAAACGTTTAAAACGTTACGAAACAAATCCTAAACCTTTTTAGAAGTTTAAGTCAAACGGTTAAAACATTACGAAAAAAATCCTAACGTTTCACGTTTTTAGCGATTTAAGCCAAACGTTTAAAACACTACGAAGCAAATCCTAACGTTTCACCTTTTTAACGATTTCAGCCTAACGTTTAAAACATGACGAAACCAACACAAACGTTTAAAACGTTACGAAACAAATCAAAACATTTAAAATATTACGAAGCAAACCCTAATGTTTCACCTTTTTAGCGATTAAGCCAAACCTTTAAAACGTCATGAAACAAATCGTAACGTTTCACCTTTTTAGTGATTTCAGCCAAACGTTTAAAACGTTACGAAATAAATCATAGCATTTCACATTTTTAGCGATTTAAGCGAAACGTTTAAAACGCTTCGAAACGTTTAAAACGTTTCCCTTTTTTAGCAATTTAAGCCAAACGTTGAACACGTTACGAAACCGATCCAAACGTTAAAAACGTTACGAAACAAATCCAAATGTTTCACCTTTTTAGCGATTTAGGCTAGACGTTTACAAATGTTATAAAATAAATCCAAATATTTCACCTTTTTAGCGACTTAAGCCAAATATTTAAAACGTTACGAAATAAATCCAAACGTTTAAAACGTTACGAAACAAATACTAACGTTTCACCATTTTGGCGATTTAAGCCAAACTTTTAAAACATTTCAAAACAAATCCAAACGTGTCACCTTTTTAGCAATTTAAGCCAAACGTTTAATACGTTACGAAATAAATCTAAACATTTCACCTTTTTAGCGATTTAACCTAAATGTTTAAAACGTTATAATACAAATCAAAACGTTTCACCTTTTTAGCGATTTAAGCCAAACGTGTACAATGTTACAACAAATCCAAACGTTTCACCTTTTTAGCGTAAGCCAAACGTTTAAAACATTACGAAACCAATTCAAACATTTAAAACGTTACGAAAAAATCCTAATGTTTCACCATTTTAGCAATTTTAGGAGACATTTAAAACATTTTGAAACAAATCCAAACCTTTTACCTTTTTCGCGATTTAAGCCAAACGTTTAAAATGTTATGATACCAATTCAAACGTTTAAAACATTACGAAACAATTCAAAACGTTTCACCTTTTTACCGATTTAAGCCCAACGTTTACAAACATTACTAAACAAATCCAAATGTTTCACCTTTTGAGCGATTTAAGCCAAACGTTTAAAACGTTACGAAACAAATCCAAACGTTTCACCTTTTTAGCAATTTAAGCCAAACGTTTACAAATGTTACGAAATAAATCCAAACATTTCACAATTTTAGCAATTTACGCCAAACGTTTATAACGTTACGAAACCAATTCGAAAGTTTAAAACATTACAGAACAAATGTAAATGTTTGACCTTTTTAGCGATTTAAGCCAAACGTTTACAAACGTTATGAAACAAATCCAAGCGTTTCACCTTTTTAGCGATTTAAGCCAAACGTTTACAAACGTTAAAAAACAAATCAAAACATTTCACCTTTTTAGCGATATAAACCAAACGTTTAAAACGTTACGAACAAATCCATACGTTTAAAACGTTATGAAACAAATCCAAACGTTTAAAACATTACGAAACAAATTCAAACTTTTCACCTTTTTAGTGATTTAAGCCAAACGTTTAAAAACATTACGAAGCAAATCCAAGAGTTTCATATTTTTTTGCGATTTAAGCCAAACATTTAAAACGTTAGGAGACCAATCCAAATGTTTAAAATGTTACGAAACAAATCCAAATGTTTCAATTTATTAGTAATTTAAGAAAAACGTTTACAAACAATACGAAGCAAATCCAAACGTTTCACCTTTTAAATCGATTTAAGCCAAACTTTTAAAACGTTGTGAAACCAATCCAATCGTTTAAAATGTTATGAAACATATCCTAACTTTTCACCTTTTTAACGATTTAGGCCAAATGTTTAGAACATTACGAAACAAATCCTAACATTTCACCTTTTTAGGAATTTAAGCCAAACGTTTAGAACGTTACGAAAAAAATCCTAAACCTTTTCAGCGGTTTAAGTCAAATGGTTAAAACGTTATTAAAAAAATCCTAACGTTTCACGTTTTTAGTGATTTAAGCCAAACGTTTAAAACACTACGAAGCAAATCCTAACGTTTCACCTTTTTAACGATTTCAGCCTATCGTTTAAAACATGACGAAACCAACACAAACGTTTAAAACATTACGAAACAAAACAAAACATTTAAAATATTACGAAACAAATCCTAATATTTCACCTTTTTAGTGATTAAGCCAAACCTTTAAAATGTTATGAAACAAATTGTAACGTTTCACCTTTTTAGCGATTTAAGTCAAACGTTTAAAACGTTACGAAATAAATCATAACGTTTCACCTTTTTAGCGATTTAAGCCAAACGTTTAAAATGTTTCGAAACAAATCCAAACGTTTCCTTTTTTTACCGATTTAAGCCAAACGTTTAACACGTTACGAAACCGATCCAAACGTTAAAAACGTTACCAAACAAAACCAAATGTTTCACCTTTTTAGCGATTTAAGCTCGACGTTTACAAACGTTATGAAACAAATCCAAACTTCTCACCTTTTCAGCGATTTATGCCAAATATTTAAAACTTTACGAAATAAATCCAAATGTTTAAAACGCTACGAAACAAATCCTAACGTTTCACCATTTTAGCGATTTAAGCCAAACGTTTAAAACATTTCAAAACAAATCCAAACATGTCACCTTTTTAGCAATTTAAGCCAAACGTTTAAAACGTTACGAAACCAATTCAAACGTTTAAAACGTTACGAAACAAATTCAAACGTTTCACCTTTTTAGCGATTTGAAGACAAAAGTTTACAAACGTTACGAAATAAATCCAAACGTTTCACCTTTTTAACGATTTAAGCCAAACGTTTAAAAACGTTACTAAACCTCAAGCCCAACTTAACATATACTAAGCGCAAACAATATAACACAAATTTTACACGAAAAAAAAAATTATTATTTGTTCAGATGTTGCATCATCCCGCCGATGTATTGCTACATGATCTATCTTCTCAGGTTAGAATTTCAACACTCGTTTCCATGATAATCAGAAACCACTAACTCTTTCAGATAATTACCTTCATCGTCTTCCTCAATACCATTTTCAAAATGACCTCAAACCACAGAACGATACATCAAACAAAATATTACCCAAACAAAACAATAAACTAAAACCCAGGGTCAAAGCAAAGATTTGATTCACAAATCAACCCCAATCATCGAGGTTAAGCAAAAAGAAAGCATGAACGAAATTAGCTCATGTGCTACTCCGCACGAAGAGACAAAAAATCAACCTAATCAAACCAAACTTGCGAGGTATACAACACATAACAAATCATAACATTTAAAATATTACGAAACAAATCCAAACGTTTCACCTTTTTAGCGATTTAAGCCAAACGTTTAAAACGTTACGAAACAAATCCAAACGTTTAAAACGTTAAGAAACAAATCCTAACGTGTCACCAACGTCACGAAACAAATCCAAACATTTCCCCTTTTTAGCGATTTATGCCAAACGTTTAAAACGTTACGAAACCAATCCAAACGTTTAAAACGTTACGAAACCAATCCAAACGTTTAAAACGTTACAAAACAAATCCAAACGTTTCACCATTTTAGCGATTTAAGCCAAACGTTTGCAAAATTTACGAAACAAATCCAAATGTTTCACCTTTTTATCAATTTAAGTCAAACGTTTGAAATGTTACGAAACGAATCCAAACGTTTAAAACATTACGAAACATATCTGAATGTTTCACCTTTTTAGCGATTTAGGCCAAACGTTTAAAACGTTACGAAACAAATCCAAACGTTTTACCTTTTTACCGATTTAAGCCAAACATTTACAAACAAATTAAAACATTTTCCCTTTTTAGCGATTTAAGCCAAACGTTTAAAAACATTACGAAGCAAATCCAAGAGTTTCACATTTTTAGCGATTTAAGCCAAACGTTTAAAACGTTAGGAGACCAATTGTAATACCCCGTCTTTTCTCTTTCTTTTTTTGTTCTAAATTATGCTGTTAGGTTGATTGTATTTGTACTTCGGTTGTTTCGTTTGACTTGTTGAATGAACTCCGGATTTGACCCCTCATCACTTGTGGGCCTTATAAATTTAGCATTAGATGTGTATTACCCAAAATAAAAATTATAATAATGTTGATAAAATAAAGTAAGATAATAATAATAATAATAATAATAGTAATAATAGTAATATGAATTAAATAAAGTAAAATAAGAATAAGAATAATAAGAATAACATTATTAATAATAATTAAATAAAGTAAAATAAGGGTAATAACAAGATAAGGGTTAAAGTTGGTATTTTCTCTATTTTAAATAAAACCCTAATGTAGTTAAGTGTATATAAGGACTTCTAATTATTCTTTATTTGGACTCTAACAACTATTAAGAAAAATAGAAACATTAGCTTCGGCGCCGTAGTTCAGAGTTGATCCTTCATCACAAAGGTATATTAATTCGCTTTAATACTGTTGAGATTATATATTTGTTAGGCATATATCTAGTTCAGATTCTTAATTAGGCTTTTATATTGTTTGTTTTGTGTAAATGGTTATACTGATTAATGATATTGTGACTGGGCACGAGTTTTGGTAATTATATTGTTAATTCATATTGCATTAGATAGTTCAGCAACTTGTCAGCATGTCTTGTATGTTAATTGGATAAATTTGCATGAATGGTTTTACATCATTTTATTATTCTTTTATGCGGCATATTTGTTGTTTTCTTTTGTTGGTTCTCAAACTGTTATGGAATGATAGTTTAGTACTTGAAGTTTAAAAATCTAACTCTTTAGTTCAAAGAAATTTAAATTATATTAATTTTAATTTTTCAATAACACGTGTATCATATGCAACTAATATATATGAGTTTGGAATTTTGGTACGCTTTAGCTTTAAAAGTATTTTCTTAATTTATTTTGGTTAAGTAATTGAGTTTAGATTTTGGTTACTTGAGGTTAAAGCTATTGAGTTCCGTTTTGATTATGAATTATTATTTTATCAAAATTATTATATTCGATATTATAATCTGTGGATTATATTTTTGATAAATTGGTTGGGTCAGGTTAGACATTGGTCGTCCGGCATGTGAGAAGAAACTAAGCTACGTATTGACTCAGTTGACTCACTATGTTGGAATTATTAAAATATTAGTTTGGCGTGCCGATTTGCTAAATTACAATTTAGCCCTTAAGCGTTTTTAAACTTAATTTGGTTAAGTTTTAGTTGTAACTTGTGTTACTTGGATTTTAAGATATTAAGTTCCGTTTTAAATATTTATTATTATTTTATCAAAGTTATATCTGTAATTATAAACTATGGTTTATAATTGGATATTATATTTTAATCAAAGTTATTTTGGGCATGTAAACTCTGGTTTATATTTTGATAAAATGTTGGGTCGGGTTAGACTTGAGTCGCCTGACATGTGAGGTTAGCTTGATAGTTATCGGTAACTTAGCTAACCGACTATTTGGAAATCGATTATTATTTAATATCTATTTAAATAATATTTTATGAAATGGATTTTAAAGCGAGAACTCAATAGAGTTATATTAATTGGGCATTATAAATTATTTGGATATTGTGATTGATCTGATGGGTTCTACCTTAACTTGTTGTTTGTGGTAGTCTTGTGTGGTGTCTAGTACTCTGTAGAGTTAGGGTCATTTTAATAATTATTTATTTGTGTTTAGACTCATAGACTGTTCGTGCTTTTGAGGAGAACCAAGTCTAGGTTGCTTGACAGGAGTTATCACGTGGATTAGCAAGCTGTGAGTTTGTACTTACTATTTACCGCTTTATTAAGTAAATTGTTATTTTAATATTAAATATATACTGTATGTGTATTTCGAACTGTTTTTATATTATGGCTCTTATAGTTGGAACATGCTAGCTAATGGGCATCATTAGGACTGCGTGCGCACAGGTATTGATCTAGATAAGGTATGTGAAATGTGGTGGTAACTCGGTGTGAGCATAGCTCTCGGGACTAGTAGAGTAACTCGGTGTAGCTCAGCTCTCGGGACTCTGGTTACGGATTAAGAGTGGTCGGTGGTAACTCGGTGTAGCTCAACTCTCGAGACCAGGCCTATATGGATTATGGTTATTTTTAGTATTGTGGATTAGGGTTCCAACTATTATACGTAATGTTGTTATTAAATATTTTAAACGATTTTAATGGTTTTCCACTTGATAAATGTAAATAGTGGTATGAACTCATCTCAGTATATCTGACCCCGTTGTTTTCCCAATTTTTTCCAGGGTTATGATATGAGCGAGTCAGCTGCTCTCCGAATTTTTATTTCCTCGGAGGTTTCACTTTATTTAGTAAAGTTTATTAAATTGATTTTATTCTTAGACCGGAATAGTAATTAGAAGTCGTATTTGTCTAATACTTGTTGTCAGAATTATTATAATGATTAAATTTTTTTGGCTTTAATATAATAACTTGGGTTATTAAATATTTATGCTATGTTGGAGACTCGGAATTGATCGAGCATTTATTATATAAATGTCGTATTTTATGAACTGCTAGAACTAGGCTGAAGTCTCGGTTGCCCCTAAGCATTGGTTTCTTGCAGGTTTAAGTAATTGTTGGTTATCCGCAAGGCTAGCTACGGGTTTTGGTACAACCATACCCATATCCTAGCGCCGGTCGCGATCCATGAAAATGGGTCGTGACAAACTTGGCATCAGAGCTTTGGTTTCAAACCAAAGCCATTTGCTTGCGATGTGTTTACTCTGTTAAGTATGGTTGTGTCTTAGGAACTACTGCGGATATAGGTTTCTGTCATGTCTTTAAAACGTCATCTTTTGATTTTTAAAACTTTCAGCCTACATCCAATTGGTGATGTCTGTCAGTCTTTATTTGGTAGTGATGCTATGTCTGACAATTAATTTCACTTGGATGTTACTTGCTTTGTTTTTTCACGATTGAGGTTATATCACTTGGGTGATTTTATAATTGCTTTCGAGTTCTCGGAAAATCTTAGGTTGGTGAGTTTTTCTAAAACTCATACTTGGGTATGATATTTGATAAATTTTTGCTTTCTGCCACTAATGAAATAATAACGATGGATTATATGGTAGTACATTTTGGCTTTGACCATAATTATTGGGTGCTATATACGCTAGTACCTATGAGGATACAGTTGGGCGTTAGTCTTGTTTTCTAATAAAGAAATTTTGGGTTAAAGTTAAAAATGTGTTTTGTGGTCAAATCATCTTTAAGGATTTTTATTAAGAAAAATGGTTTTGTTTAAATTGTGTTTTGACACAGAATCAGAAAAGAGGTTTGATTCTTTTTTAATTCTAAAAAATGTTGATTTTGGTTAAGTTACCAGTAAAAAGAATTCTTGTATTTTGAAACATTATGTTTGGTCTGGTGTTAACAAGCGATGATTTCAAAATGATATTTTACGAGATGAGCCATTGTTGTAAGAATTTAACGTTGAAGTTATTTTATCATGTTGTAGTATGTCAGCATTTTAATTTTTTTTTTTTTTAGATTTACGGAATAGATGATTGAAATCAAAGATTTCTCACTTGAGTTTTAAATTACCATTTAGCGGTTGGTTTTAGTTGAGTTCCTAAATTTTTGAAAGGATGAAAATTTTACTAATTATTTTTCCGGATTTACAAATATTTTGAATACGTTTTATAAACGGTCGATTTGGGTTCGACTTGGGTCAACAAAATTTAGGAGTTGAGCTTGGTAGTTGTAATAACTCGGTTAGCTCGATGATTTTATTGTTTGAGATACTTAGGTATCCGTTTTAAAGCAACTAATTAATAAGAAGAGACTTTTACAAATTGTAATTTTGTTTAACCGTGGGGCTCAACAAAACTTGGAAGTTTTCGTATTTAACTTTAAATTTCAAAACGAATTTTGAAGCGTACTCTTAAAAGATGAGATAATTACAAGTTGATTTTGTTATTAAAGTTCAAGCTTATTTTAGCATGTCTTGATTTTGTCTCAAGTATATTTGGGTCAATCTTGTTCAACGACATGCTTACGTGATTTATAGGTTGTAGAAATCGTAATATTCTGGGTTTTGATTTACGTTGCATAATTCGCTTACCTGTTGGACTAAGTTAATTGTTTCGTTTTGTCTCTTCATGCGTAGTAGAATGTGGGATGATTTATTTCATGCGATTATGGTAAATACCTGATGTGTGGTTTGACTGTGAGTCGAACTTTTGTTCATACCCTGTTTTGATATAGTATCAACTGAGGATAAATTGGGTTTGCTAATATTGTTGTTTTGGATCGAAATCTTTGGGTTTTGATATCGAGGAAGAAGGGGGAAATATTCCCTTGGTTTGGCTGATGATTTCTGATTATCCTAGAACGGATATTGGAAACTCTGAACCGAGAAGATAGACCGGTGCATTAATACACTAGTGTTTCCATCTAGTCTGTTGATGCAATGCGGGAGCTGGCGGTAAATTTTATAGGAACGCATTTTATGTGCTAGTTTACGTGGTTATGCTCAGTCTGGATTGAGGTTAGTCAGATACTTTCTATAGTAAAGTTGTAATGGAGATATTATGATGAGTTGTTATAGAGAATTGAATATTGGTAGGTTGCAAGTACGGAGTTTGAGGAATATTTTGAGGTTATCGAGTGCACGTGTCACAGAGTGTAACGTCTAGAAAATATTTTATTGAGTAGTTGATTTCAAAGATTGAATTGTTAAAATATTTGAAATATTTTCAATACGTAATTGTGCCCAGACATAGCATGAACATGCATTTGAATGTCACAAATAGGATTGCATTGAGCACTAAGCATGTTCATTAAATAAAAGATAAATCAATAATTGATACATGCATAATAGTACATGCATCATGTGACTATAAATGATTAGGTTTGGATGCAACTCTTTGGGGATTAGAGATGTCATCACCCTGGCGCACAATTATGTAAAATGGATTTTTTTTCAATAAAGTGTTTTGAGAAAAATGTTTTGAAACGAGCACACGAGTCATGTTGTTATACATTTATTTATAAAGTTATTGGTTTTCAAAAGATTTTGAAACTGTTACCGAAAGGTATCTAGACAAATACTCTGTGAAGATGGTGATGGATTTTGGACGATTACGTTGTAATGGATCAGACTGTTTTGTCATAATCTTGTGTTAATAGAAAGTAAGAATAAATTTGAGGTTGCGCTCGAGATATAGTTGTGTCAACTGCAGTGTGTGGTTAGATTCAGATTATGAAGTTTTTGTGTTAATTTCTGATTTGCGATTTACGGATTTGTGGATAAAGGATATTGGTATTCTCATGTGTATGTATACACTACGTTTCTTTTTAAAAAAAAAACTTTATCTTTTCAGATTTAAAATTGTCCAAGTATTTTGGTGTATTGATATAAATGTATTTTCATAAACAAGAGATTTGCATTGCTAATTTTATCCTTTTGGAGGAAAGAAAAAAAGTTTGTCAAATTTGATTCAAAAGAAAATAAATTTTCGGTTGAACGATTTCTTTAAATTGTGTTTTTGTTTAAGAGAAAAAAATGGAAACGATTTAGATTTTAGATGTTTGAAACACCAATGTGTATTTCAATGCGAAGAAATGTTTCCACGGTTTATGTATTTTCAAAAAGGGGATAAACTTATTTTAGCAGGGTTGGTTTAAAGATAACATAAATTTGTCATTTGGACTCTTATAATAGTTCAGACATATAGGAATTCCGCCTCCCATATCACTCATAGATCTGGCACCAAATCCTGTGCCTGATGCACTAACTCGTGTTCCACGTCGGGGCCTCTTGCGTTCTCGCTGACGTGGTGTGAATCGAGAATAATTCCTAACATATGACTCGGTAGGCGCGCTCTGTACGCTGCGAAATGTGTTACTTCTCACAGGTGCAACATTGGAAGGATCAGGAATTCTCCCAAACCGGATCAGAGAAACCTCCATCTGTCTGGCATTATCGATCAGTTGCACTAAAGGTTTAATTATATCAGATGTCAAACTCACAAACTCAGCTCCTAAACCCTCTACAAACTTCGAGTTCACTCTGACTGGGTCTGCCGTCAGATCGAGTGCAAATCTACTCACTCTGGTGAACTCAGTCACAAACTCCTGCACAGACCGATTGTCCCTACTCAGGGTCAGCCACTGATTACGATAACTTTCCATCATCGCATACGGTAAGACAAATTCTCTAAAACGATTTACAAATTCAGCCCAAGTCATAGTGTCCATGGTTGGCTGAATGTGCTGCTGGAACTAGTCTTTCGCAGGTCCTCTCATAGACATTTCCACCATAATGATGGTCTGTCTCTCATTAGCTTGCAGGCGTCGAGCGTTACGTTCTATTTCTTCCAGGGAATCTAGAGCATCATCAGAGCCGTCGAACTTAGTTGGCTTTAGGCGCATATAAGCCAAGACGATATATCGGTGAAAGCAACATTGCGTAGCTGTTGCTGCTGTAGTTGTTCACGATGCATATTGTGCACCTTAGCCTGATTAGCTTGCATAGCTACAATTCTCGTAAGGAACTGATTCAAGTAAAAACCCAAAACATTAGGTTGCTGGGCTTGCGCCTGCACTCCAGGTGCATGAGCCTAGGCCTCTTGGCCATCACCTTCTCCATGAACAGAAGACTCATCTTGAGCTTCTGGGTGTACGTCATATGCCCCTTCTATAACATTTCGTGCTGTAGCAGTTCGTTCTTCTTCTTGTCGTTGGCCAGTGCTGCAGCGGTAGCTCGTTCTTCTTCTTGTCGTTGGTCAGACTTCCTGACCAAGACATACAACATTACTTAGCCGCATATACGCATATCATTGCAAATGTATATCGTATTAAACGCGTATCTAATCACATACGAACACACACATATGACAGCGTCACATCTTAGAGGGAAAGCTAGAAGTTTGAAAGTCAAATGAATACGTAACAAAGAGAAGACTCGAGTCCTATGTGCTGCAGTAGATTCCTAGGAAAATCAATCACTCTTCAAACATAAGCAATGGTAACTGGACCATGCTCTGATACCAACATTGTCACGACCCAATCTCATAGGCCGAGACCGGCGCTAGGGAATGGGAAGTTTTACCAGTTTGTTTTGTAGTTTCATGTTAATTTTTACAGCGGTTGTTTTTGTGGTTTAAATTCGAGGACGAATTTTATATAAGTTGGGGAGATTGTAATATCCCATATTTTTCTGGCTTGTTCCGATGATTTTTTCGATGTGTTCTGGTTTGGTCTTTGGTGGTTTGGATCCTTGAAACCATGGTTTTGTTTGCATAACCTTTGGTGTGTTGTTTTGATTAGGTTATGAGCTTTATCGAATGAGTGTTTATGTGTTTTCTAGATGTGACATGCTTTAGTAAAATGTCCATATCTCCCTAATGCACCATTGGATCGGGCTCCATTTTGGATATGTCGTTCCTGAGAGACTTTTCTAAAAACTGGTCGGTTCGGATCATTTTCTTTCTGTCGCGGGCGCGACATATGGAGGTCGCGGGCGCGACATTTGTCGCGGGCGCGACGTGTCCATATCTTGGGCGCGACGCGACACTGTAGGGTTCGCTGTTTTTATATAAATAGGCTTTTAACTCGATTTCTTCAGCCCCTTTTCACCCTATCAGACCTAGAACGACCCTTTACTCAAATAAACTCAATTTCTATCATTCCTTTATGATTCATGGTGGTTTTTAACAATTATTTGGTGATTGATTATCCGTTTCGCGGAATCTACGCAATTCCTTCTTCGTATGATTCGTTGGTGTGATTGTGGCTTCATTATTTTGGTCCAGACGCTTAACCTAGGGTTTGTTATCTTTATTATCATATTCTTCATCACTCTAAGGTATTGTCTTCATCCCTTTTGTATTGGGTTTTGTTGTTGATGTGTTATGCTTAGAATTGCATGATTTAGGGTGTTTTGAGGATTGAAACCTTATATGTGATGGTCTGAGTTTTATGATCTGATATATGTGTTTAGATTGGAGTTTAGTATGATTAATTTCTGATGTGTAATGATTGGAATTGGTTTGGCATGGTTTAAGCGATGATTATGCGTTTTCAAGCTTTTTGCGTTGTGGATTCGCTTAGCGATTCGTATATTATGTTAAATATGATCTGGCATGATATTTTTATGTTTCTCACCTATATCTACTAATCTAAATAGTTTGTATTTGAATTTGGGATTTGAAATTAAGTTGTTATGTAAAATCTCTACGATTTGCGAAATTGTCAATTTTATGAAAGTTAAACGCTATGTTTGCAAAAATGGTTTTCAAATGATATACCTACTGATATAATATATTCTAAGTGATGTTTTAAAGGTTTTAAATCAGTAGTAACATACTTTGGTTCATCGATTGTTGGTTTTGAGTCGTTTGGCTAGTTTAGGCATTTTTACGGCAAGATTGCCATATTTGATTATTTGAGTGCTTTGGCTTAATTTTGGTTTTGATCAAATTGTTAATGGCTGGAAACTTTGTTTATAAAATGGTTCAAACATATTTAAAGGATGTTAGTCTTATTCTAGGTTGTGGTTAACATTGGTTAAATGAGTTATAAGGCATGGAAGGTATATATGGGTTATTACGTGTTAATTGAACTATTTTAGTTTCAAGTTGATACTTGAAAGATATCGAATCTTATTAATTCTATTTAGGATGGAATGTTAAGTGTACTTTGGGTGTTACTTGTCAAGTGATGGCAAGCTTATTTGGATTGTTGTTTTCTATATTGTTTCGTGGCATTATTAAGTTAAGGTATGAGTTCATATTTAAAATAACTTTGGTTTCATTTAAGGTTTGATTTAAGACTTTGGTTTTTAACTTTGGTTTATGGATGGGTCGGGCTAGACGTGGTCTCCCGACATGTTGTGTTGAGCTATACTGCAGTAAGGCTAACACACTAATTTGGGAACTGTAATTGTTTTGTAAAGACTATTTAAGTATTTAAGACTTTGGTTTCGTTTTCAAAGATAAGAACTCACTTAAACTTAATTTGCCTAATTTTGTTATTTGGTTTGAATGGATACTTTGGTTGTACCTTGGTTGTGTTTTGAAATGCTAGTCCTACGTGGTGTCTAGTAATCTTAGAGTTAGGGGTTGATCAGATTTTAACATATACATTATTTTAGACCCTTCGACTGCTCGTGCTTCGGAGTCTATGCAGGGTTAGCTGTTTGCCAAGATTCACGTGGATAAGCAAGCAGTGAGTTTGTAGTGTTATTTACCGCTTTATTAAGTACCGCACATTATTTTAGTATATCAAATGTTTGTGAACTGTTTTAAGGATTATGGATCTGGATTGAAACGAGCTACTCGATAGGCTTGTATCGAGACTGTGTGCACCGATAAGTACTTTGGGATTGGCTGACTAATGTCTGGCCTACTTTGGGAATCGATGAGGATATGTTCCCATCTACTTTGGGTTAAATACTTTGGGATTTCATTTCAATACTGTTTTCCATAATCGAATATATATATATATATATATATATATATATATATATATATATATATATATATATATATATATATATATATATATATATATATATATATATATATATATATATATATATATATATATATATATGTATAAAAGGATTTGTTTTAAGGTTTTAAACTTAATAAATGTAAATAGCATTATGAACTCATCTCAGTATATCTGACCCCGTTGTTTTCAAAATTTTCCAGGTTTACGATTTTGAGATCGTCGGTCATCTCCGATCTTTTTATTCCTCGGAGGTCTTTTTATGTTATCAGACTAGTTTACTGTTTTACTTCTTAGACCGCAGTAGAACTAGTTGTCTCTATTATTGTACTTGGTTTGTCGTAGTGGTACGATTTTTATATTATTATACTTTGGTATGTTACATTGGATTATTTATTATATAAGGCATGTTTCATAGTATCGTACTGCTACTAAGTAATTATATTAGAACTGCTATATAAGTTGTTAGACTTGGGCTGAAGTCTCGGTTGCCCCCCGAGGATTGGTTTTCTTGCAGGTTATATTGAATATAAGGTTTTTCCGCGAGGCTTGCTACGGGTTTTGGTACGACCATGCCCATACCCTAGCGCCGGTCGCGATCCATGAAATTGGGTCGTGACAAAGTTGGTATCAGAGCTTTAGTTTCGAACTAAGGCCAAATTTTTGCATGTTATGTGTTTATTGCTTTAAGGCATGTTAAGTTGTTGTTGTGTCACAGGATATACTGCGGAATTAGGAATCAAGTCTTGTCTTTTGAAACATCATCATTTGTTTTCAAAACTTTATACCTTCATCTATAGGAATGTTGAGTGTCGGTCTTATGTGTTACTGATGCTTTACTTTGGAATGTTTACTGCTTATACATTGGGTGATTTGTTGGCTGTTGTGCCATATATGAGATATACGGTGTTTACTTCGGGTGATGCTTAGTTGACTGTTGTGTCTTATATGATGTTTACCTTGGATGATTAACTGTTGGCTTTTACGCTTGGATGATTTTGATTATAATTGGATTTCTTTCACCTTGTTGGTGAGTACAGTTTGGTTTTGGGTTGTGTTTGTTGGGTGCTAAATAGGTTGGCACATACTATGATACGTTAAGCGTTGGCCTTGTGTTGTTTTTAAAGGATTTTTTGTGTGTTAAATCCTTAAGCATGTTTTGTGGCTTTATGTTGTTTGACTACATGTTGGTTAATTGAGAAAATTATTTTGATTTGATTTGTGTTTTGACACGATAATTGGGAGAGAATTATGGTTTTATTACTTAAAAAAAATGTAATTTTTGGTTACTTTGCAAGTAAAATGAATTTATCATATTTCACAATTTTACGTTTGGATTGGATGGACGACAATTGTTTTTAAAAATAATAATATTTATAAGATATGTCACCGTATGGAGGATTTAAGTTGTTGTTGTTATATTTTTACCATGTTGTGGTATATCGACGTTTGAAACGTCGTTTGGTCATATGATCGGTAATTATGTTTGGCTTGCTTAGGTGTTTACAGAATGATTGTCTGAGATCAAGGATTTTCTCACTTAAGTTTTTGAGTTGATGTTTGATGCTTGGGTTAAGTGAGTTCCTAACTTTAAAAGAAGATTATTTAAGTGCATTTTTTGGATTTACAAATATTTTGAATACGTTTTGTAAATGGTTATTTTGCGTTCGACTTGGGTCACCCAAATTTGGGAGTTGAGCTTGGTAGTTGTAATGACTTGGCTAACTCTATTGTTTTATGGATTGAGATTCTTTGGAAATTTTAAAGCAATTGATTTGATTGAGGAGGTATTTTCGGATATTGATTTTTTTTTAACCGTGGGGCTCAACTAAAAAAATTTAGAAGTTTTCTTGTTGACTTAAAATTTCAAATGAATTTCGATGCGTACTTTTGAAAGATGATATATTATAGGTTGATTTTACTACGAAAATTCAAAACTGGTTGTAGCATGTCTTGATTTTGTCTTTTAGGTATGCTGAGATAATTGGTTGTATGGCATAATGCTTGGATGGTTTATGAATTGTAGAATTTGTAATCTCTTGGTAATAATTGTGTTGCATAACTCGCACGTTTGGGTTGAATTATATTAATTGTTTTACTTTGCCTCTTCGTGCGGAGTAGCACGTGAGATGTATTATTTCGCGCGGTCATGGTTGGCTTACCTTGTTGTATGATTTTATTTTAGGCCTAATGTCTTAAAAAACCCCGACCTTTTAGCCCCTTTTCAATCATACCCTGACGTTGAAAATTCGTCAATTTTACCCTATTTTGCATTTTTGTGTTTCAATTGTACCCTGAAAAATTAAATTAACGTCTTTTGCATTTGGAAATTTGTTTAAAACATTCTCCATGTCTCGCATATATTGATTATATATTTTTAAAATTTATTTAAATTTAGTTAATTTAATTAAGAATTTAAATTAGTGTTAATTTGATTATGGTTTTTAGTTAGTTTTTAAAAATAAAGGACTTATTTGTACTTTTTTGAATAAAAAAGAATTTAATTTCATGTTTAGACTTAATTAATTGAATGATTTTATCATTTAAGTAAAAAAATTAACAAAAATTAAAATATTGGGGTACAATTGAAAACGGAAAATTGAAAAGTGGGTAAAATTGATAAATTTTCAACGTCGGGGTGGAATTGAAAAAAAGTTTAAAGGTGAGGGGTTTTTGAGTGATTGGGCCTTTATTTTATGAGTAGGACCTTCGTTTAAACTCTATATTGCTTTAATTTTGGTTTCGAGTTACGTTGGATTTAGTGTGTTGTTTTGTGGATCGAGGTCTTAGGGTTTTGAGATGAGTAAGATAAAGAAAGTGTTTCCTTTGTGGTTTTAGATTATCCTGAACAAGGATGTTGGAAATTCTTATTCGAAGAGATAGATTGGTGTATTAATACACTAGTGTTGTCATCAAGATTGGATGATGCGATGCGGGAACTGGTGGTTTGTTTTGTAGAAACGTATGTGATATATTTTTTTCTTTGAGTTAAGTTTAAGCTTAGTGGGAGTTTATTGTCGCATAAGAGATTTTACAATAGTTATCGGCTTAAATTTCTATGCTAGTATCATATGATTTGGTGGATTGCAAGTATGGAGTTTGAGAAATATTTTGAGGCTATCAAGTGCACATCTCACAGAGGGTAATGTCTAGCAAATGTTTTATCAAGAAATTGATTTCAAACGTTAATTTGTTAAACGTATTTAAAATGTTTTTATCACGTGATTGTGCCCAGACATATCATGAACATGCATTTTTGTATGTCACGAATAGGAAATTGCATTGAGCACTGAGTATGTTCACTAAGTAAAAGAGAAATAAAAAAATTGATACATGCATAATAGTACATGCATCACGTGAAATAAAATGGTTAGAGTTGGATGCAACTCTTTGGGGATGAGAGCTGTCATCACCCTGGCGCACAATTATGTAAAATGGATTTTTGGCAATTAAGTTTTTCGAGAAAAATGTTTTGAAACGAACTCGCGAGTCACCTTGGGATAAATGTATTTATAAAGTTGATGAATTTCAAATGGTTTTGAAATTTTTACCGAAAGGTAGCTAGACAAATACTCTGTGATGATAGTGATGAATGAAGGACGATTGCGTTGCAATGATCAATTTTATGCTATTTGAATAACTGTGTTTTTAGGAATTAGTATTGGATATAAGGTTGCACTCGAGTTATTGTTATAATAAGTGTAATATGATTTTTGAGGTCGGATCGATAGGCTTACGTGTTAGCTTTCAATTTTAAATTTGAGGGTTGTTGGATTAAGCGATTTGGTTATACTCTACGTGTGTGTTTACGCCGTGATATTAAAAGAAGTTTTTTTTACATACTTATTATTGTTTAAATGTTTGGTTTACACGTGAACATCATTTTGTTTGAGCAAAAGTATTTTCATTAAAAATATTTTTCTATTTTGAAAAAAAAAAGAATAAATTTATTTTTATCAAGTTTTATTTAGAGGAAATAAAATTTTGGCATTTAAATGATTTTAGGATTTGTAAATTTGTTTAAAGGTAAGGTTAATATGCAAATTACAAATACAAAATTTTTGAGGAGTTTAAAAAACTGGAGGTTTTCCAATGGTAAAAGGATTTTGGTTTTTGTATATAAAGACACGTATAAGATGTTAACGTCTTTAAAAGGTGAAAATATAAATATAATATTTTGTGTTTTGGAGATTTTGTTTTCCTGTAAGTTCGACATGAGCATAACCAATGATCCATTTACTTGTGAATTTGATCTAGGTGATATCTTGATTGCAAGAGTTATATTTGGTAAATTGATCTTGAGAATTTGAGTTCGGTGCGGATTTTTGAGTTAGTTGATTCGATAATCGTGATGAGTAGGTTTCGAGAATAAAGGTTGGTTGATCGATACTGTTGATTGTGAAATTTTGTTATTAAAAGTTGGAGATCGTTTTGTGTGGTTGTTGAACCTTTTGTGTGCAACATAAATTTGGTTTATGCAACAAATAATCGGTGTGTATGTTGGTGTCTTATTACGTTAGTAGACTTCGGGCTGCATCCTTTGTTATGATATGAGTGGAAGAATCTTCTTGAATAGGATGGTTTGTATGTAATTTGGAGATTTTGTTATCATAAGTTAAAGTTGTATATTCTTTTGAATGTTAACATATGAATTGTGTTCTTGATTCGTTAAGGTTGATGGTCTTGTCGAGTTTAGTCCTTGTTGTTTGGATAACTCGATTCTTGTTATTTTTTAAATGCTTAGATATGAGATACTCGGTGTTCAGTGGTTAAGTAAGTGGCAATGGATGCATGATCTTTATCAGTTGGTATTTAAAGGTTTCTCTTTTGGAGAGATAGATTTTTGGTATGGTATAAATTGCGATTCGAGTTTCGGATTTGTCCTTGAGCCTCTTTAAGGTTGTTATGATAACTGTTAGAACTCGAGCGAGTTCTGGTAACCTCCCTTGTGACCAAGTTTAATGATTACTAGTTGAATAATCTTAGTTGTTCACATTTTGTGCAATCGAATAATCGCTTGGGGTGCTGGACTGTTATAATCAGAATTTTGCACTTATGTGGGTTGTGACCATTAAGTTGTTTACTTATATGAGTGGTAGTTTTGAGTTATCATTTGAGGGGGAACCTGTTAGGTTTGTGGTTACGAAAGTGCGTAGGTCGTTAAACAAGGTATTTCTATTGTTTTAGTTTTGTTTGATTGCTTGGTTGAGATAGGTTCTTGAGAGAAAGAGTTCGTTATGCAGAATTGTAAATATTGCTTTTCTTGGTTACCTTGGGTATCTTGTTTATGCGTTGTACATTAGGTGTGTGCCTTTTGTTGAGTTTGTTTTGTAGTTTCATGTTAAGTTTTACAGCGGTTGTTTTTGTGGTTTAAATTTGAGGACGAATTTTATATAAGTTGGGGAAATTGTAATATCCCGTATTTTTTCAGCTTGTTCCGATAATTTTTTTATGTGTTTTGGTTTGGTCTTTGGTGGTTTGGTTCCTTGTAACCATGGTTTGGTTCGCATAACCTTTGGTGTGTTGTTTTGATTAGGTTCTAAGCTTTATCGAATGAGTGTTTATGTGTTTTCTAGATGTGACATGCTTTAGTAAAATGTCCATATCTCCCTAATGCACCGTTGGATCGGGCTCCATTTTGGATATGTCGTTCATGAGAGAATTTGCTAAAAACTGGTCAGTTCGGATCATTTTCTTTCTGTCGCGGGCGCGACATATGGAGGTCACGGGCGCGACGTGTCCGTATCTTGGGCGCGACGCGACACTGTAGGGTTCGCTGTTTTTATATAAATAGGCTTTTAACTCGATTTCTTCAGCCTCTTTTCACCCTATCAGACCTAGAACGACCCTTTACTCAAATAAACTCAATTTTTATCATTCCTTTATGATTCATGGTGGTTTTTAACAATTATTTGGTGATTGATTATCCGTTTCGCGGAATCTACGCAATTCCTTCTTTGTATGATTCGTTGGTGTGATTGTGGCTTCATTATTTTGGTCCAGACGCTTAACCTAGGGTTTGTTATCTTTATTATCATATTCTTCATCACTCTAAGGTATTGTCTTCATTCCTTTTGTATTGGGTTATTGTTATTGATGTGTTATGCGTAGAATTGCATGATTTAGGGTGTTTTGAGGATTGAAACCTTATATGTGATGGTCTGAGTTTTATCATCTGATATATGTGTTTAGATTGGAGTTTAGTATGATTAATTTCTGATGTGTAATGATTGGAATTGGTTTGGCATGGTTTAAGCGATGATTATGCGTTTTCAAGCTTTTTGCGTTGTGGATTCGCTTAGCGATTCGTATATTATGTTAAATATGATCTGGCATGATATTTTTATGTTTCTCACCTATATCTACTAATCTAAATAGTTTTTATTTGAATTTGGGATTTGAAATTAAGTTGTTATGTAAAATCTCTACGATTTGCGAAATTGTCAATTTTATGAAAGTTAAACGCTATGTTTGCAAAAATGGTTTTCAAATGATATACCTACTGATATAATATATTCTAAGTGATGTTTTAAAGGTTTTAAATCAGTAGTAACATACTTTGGTTCATCGATTGTTGGTTTTGAGTCGTTTGGCTAGTTTAGGCATTTTTACGGCAAGATTGCCATATTTGATTATTTGAGTGCTTTGGCTTAATTTTGGTTTTGATTAAATTGTTAATGGCTGGAAACTTTGTTTATAAAATGGTTCAAACATATTTAAAGGATGTTAGTCTTATTCTAGGTTGTGGTTTACATTGGTTAAATGAGTTATAAGGCATGAAAGGTATATATGGGTTATTACGTGTTAATTGAACTATTTTAGTTTCAAGTTGATACTTGAAAGATATCGAATCTTATTGATTCTATTTAGGATGGAATGTTAAGTGTACTTTGGGTGTTACTTGTCAAGTGATGGCAAGCTTATTTGGATTGTTGTTTTCTATATTGTTTCGTGGCATTATTAAGTTAAGGTATGAGTTCATATTTAAAATAACTTTGGTTTCATTTAAGGTCTGATTTAAGACTTTGGTTTTTAACTTTGGTTTATGGATGGGTCGGGCTAGACGTGGTCTCCTGACATGTTGTGTTGAGCTATACTGCAGTAAGGCTAACACACTAATTTGGGAACTGTAATTGTTTTGTAAAGACTATTTAAGTATTTAAGACTTTGGTTTCGTTTTCAAAGATAAGAACTCACTTAAACTTAATTTGCCTAATTTTGTTATTTGGTTTGAATGGATACTTTGGTTGTACCTTGGTTGTGTTTTGAAATGCTAGTCCTACATGGTGTCTAGTAATCTTAGAGTTAGGGGTTGATCAGATTTTAACTTATACATTGTTTTAGACCCTTCGACTGCTCGTGCTTCGGAGTCTATGCAGGGTTAGCTGTTTGCCAAGATTCACGTGGATAAGCAAGCAGTGAGTTTGTAGTGTTATTTACCGCTTTATTAAGTACCGCACATTATTTTAGTATATCAAATGTTTGTGAACTGTTTTAAGGATTATGGATCTGGATTGAAACGAGCTACTCGATAGGCTTGTATCGAGACTATGTGCACCGATAAGTACTTTGGGATTGGCTGACTAATGTCTGGCCTACTTTGGGAATCGATGAGGATATGTTCCCATCTACTTTGGGTTAAATACTTTGGGATTTCATTTCAATATTGTTTTCCATAATCGAATATATATATATGTATAAAAGGATTTGTTTTAAGGGTTTTAAACTTAATAAAGGTAAATAGCATTATGAACTCATCTCAGTATATCTGACCCTGTTGTTTTCAAAATATTCCAGGTTTACGATTTTGAGAGAGTCGGTCATCTCCGATCTTTTTATTCCTCGGAGGTCTTTTTATGTTATCAGACTAGTTTACTGTTTTACTTCTTAGACCGCAGTAGAACTAGTTGTCTCTATTATTGTACTTGGTTTGTCGTAGTGGTACGACTTTTATATTATTATACTTTGGTATGTTACATTGGATTATTTATTTTATGAGGCATGTTTCATAGTATCGTATTGCTACTAAGTAATTATATTAGAACTGCTATATAAGTTGTTAGACTTAGGCTGAAGTCTCGGTTGCCCCGAGCATTGGTTTTCTTGCAGGTTATATTGAATATAAGGTTTTTCCGTGAGGCTTGCTACGGGTTTCGGTACGACCATACCCATACCCTAGCGCCGGTCGCGATCCATGAAATTGGGTCGTGACAGAATGGTAGCTCCGAAACCCGTAGCAAGCCTCAAAACGTAAAATAATTTTTCGTAAAACATATACATCATGCATGACAGACGTGAACACGTGCCATGCTGAAAACACATGCCAGGCATACATATCCTCTAGCAGTCTTTAACATCAAAACGCAGCAAGCGTAAAACATTTAAAACTGTAAAACATTAAAGTTATATTTACAGAATACCATATATTAAAAGCTGACTTACAAAACACCTATCTACTGCAGCTCTAGGAGTAAAGTATTGTTTCTTTACATACTTTCAAAATACAGACTTCTGGAAGTAGGATAGAAGTCCGTTGCTTCAAAAACGTCTTTCACCTGAAAGGGAAAGATTTGAGGGGTCAGTATATGGGAATATACTGAGTGAGTTCATATGTTTACTAATAATTATTCAATCATATGCAACCAAGTACAAGATCCGATTGAAACCCTAATCCTCGAACATGCTAAACGTATGTACTTAGAGGATAACTTATCCAATAGTCCGACCCGGGAGTATTCACACTCTACCACGTCAGTCACTACAAATCTCTTAATTCCAATGGTAGGTCCAACCTACTAGATAAGGGGCTCAGGTTACACTGTAACCAAGTTCACTCTCGTATCGCATTCGTATATCCAACTCGAAATTCGTGTTCTTAATCGTATTCACTGGTGTATCCAATCAAAAGTGGTGATCACGCAGTCCTATTGCCGCTCAATAGGTAGCACGTTCCATCGGATCGATACTGGTTTCAAATCAAGCGTATATGCAATTCATATAAAGATTTCGCACTATAAACATGCAAATCAAACGTAGAGCAAAATAAAATAATTGCTTGAGTAAATACTTTAAAAGTACACTTGTATAAACTCATCGAAAACGCTTATCCAAAAATATGTCAGGGCTTAGAAACGTCAAGCTTCCCGAACTCCTAGTCCAGCTGCTTCTTGCCTCGACGGATCTAAAGAAAATTTCAAGACATTTGACTCGTATTAGAATCCTACTCTAAGATTGACTCTAGACTCGAGACGCGATATATTATACTAATTAACCGTCGTGTTTCTCACGCGTATCCCGATAAATGGTATCTAACTCGTTTATGGATCAAATATCATTTCACGTTTAACCTCATTAGGTTAACAATTCAAACTAATCGATAATCAATCGATTTCAATCGATTTCCAGTTTTGATATGCGAACACAAAACGGCATCGAAACCATACGAGCGGGGGTACAAGCGTAGGGGTGCACTTTCGTGCCTTGGGGTGTACGATCGTGCGCACGTTCGTGCACCATACACAAGTGCACGTTCGTGCCCCTTAATGCATGTTTGTGCACCTTGATGCACGTTCGTGCACCCTTGATGGTGCTCGTTCGTGCACAGTGCACGATATCCCGGAATCATTTTCCGGGTATTCCGACATGCTACTCGCATAAAAACGCTCCAAACTCATCCAAAACGCTTAATCTAGGTTCAAAACATCCAAATTCGATTCGAAAACCGGTAAAACGATAAAATCGTTTCGTGGCCTAAAACATTCACTCGATATATAATGAAATCTATCCATATAATAGTTAAAACGTCAAGCTTACTGTGATTTGCCACTGAAATACAATCGTTTTGAGTTATAAAACGTCGGAAACGGAGGAGAAACGGAAACCGAGCGATGAACCGTCAAAAACGGAACGAAGAAATGAAATGAGAAGATGAAGGTCTGGATCCTTCATCTGAACGTAATCATATATATATATATATCGGCTAAAGGACACTTTGGTCCTTGAAACTTTTCAAAAGTTTTAATTTAGTCCAAAACCTATTCCCGTCCAAATTTTAAACGGTCTCCGATTGACTCGAAACTATTACCATAAATACTATAAATTATTTCGCGGACTTTAACGAAATAAAATCCGCCACAGGATTTATAATTTATTTTATATTAATTTTCTAAATTATATTCTTAATTTCCCGCTAATTGACTTAACATAATTATTTTAAATTTCCGATATAATTAAATTAAATTCTCCTTAATTTAATTTATCGGAAATCTCGACACATGGCACGACTTAATTATCTTAAAATATTTGGGGTATTACACCAATCCAAACGTTTAAAACGTTACGAAACAAATCCAAACGTTTCGCGTTTTTAACGAATTAAGCCAAACATTTATAAACATTACGAAGCAAATCCAAACGTTTCCCCTTTTTTAGCAATTTAAGGCAAACTTTTAAAACGTTGTGAAACCAATCCAAACGTTTAAAATGTTACGAAACAAATTCTAACGGTTCACCTTTTTAGCGATTTAAGCCAGATGTTTAGAACATTACGAAACAAATCCTAACTTTTCACCTTTTTAGCAATTTAAGCCAAACGTTTAAAACGTTACGAAACAAATCCTAAACCTTTTTAGCGGTTTAAGTCAAACATTTAAAACGTTACGAAAAAAATTCTAACGTTTCACGTTTTTAGCGATTTAAGCCAAACGTTTAAAACGTTACGAAGCAAATCCTAACACTTTCACCATTTTAGCGATTTAGCCAAACGTATAAAACATTACGAAACCAACACAAACGTTTAAAACATTACAAAAAAATCGAAACGTTTGAAATGTTACGAAACAAATCCTAATTTTTCACCTTTTTACGATTTAAGCCAAACGTTTAAAACATTGTGAAAGAAATCGTAACCATTAATCTTTTAAGCGATTTGAGCTAAACGTTTAAAACGTTACGACATAAATCCTAACGTTTCACCTTTTTAGCGATTTAAGACAAACGTTTAAAACAAATCAAAAAAAATCCAAACGTTTCTCTTTTTTTAGCGATTTAAGCCAAACGTTTAACACGTTATGAAACCAATTCAAACATAAAAACGTTACGAAACAAATCCAAATGTTTCACATTTTCAGTGATTGAAGCCAAACATTTACAAACATTATAAAACAAATCCAAACGTTTCACCTTTTTAGCGATTGAACCCAAACATCTAAAACATTACGAAATAAATCCAAACGTTTAAACGTTACTAAACAAATACTAACGTTTCACCATTTTAGCGATTTAAGCCAAACGTTTAAAACGTTTCAAAACAAATCCAAAAGTGTCACCTTTTTAGCAATTTATGCCAAACGTTTAAAACGTTACGAAACTAATCCAAACGTTTAAAACATTACGAAACAAATTCAAAAGTTTCACTTTTTTAGCGATTTTAAGCCAAAAGTTTAAACGTTACGAAATAAATCCAAACGTTTCACCTTTTTAGCGATTTAAGCCAAACGTTTAAAATGTTACCAAACAAATCCAAATGTTTTACCTTTCTAGCGATTTAAGCCGAACCTTTACAAACGCTACGAAACAAATCCAAACGTTTCACCTTTTTAGCGATTTAAACCAAACATTTAAAAGGTTACGAAACTAATCCAAATATTTAAAACGTTATGAAACAAATCCAAACGTTTCACATTTTTAACGATTTAAGCCAAACGTTTACAAACGTTACGAAACCAATACAAATGTTTCACCTTTTTATCAATATAAGAAAAACGTTTAAAATCTTACGAAACAAATCAAAACGTTTAAAACGTCACGAAACTAATCCAAACTTTTTACCTTTTTAGCGATTTAAGTCAAACGTTTACAAACGTTACGAAACAAATCCAAACATTTCACCTTTTTTGTCATTTTAGTCAAACGTTTAAAACGCTACGAAACCAATCCAAACCTATAAAACATTACGAAACAAATCCAAACGTTTCTCTTCTTTAGCGATTTAAGCCAAACGTTTACAAACGTTACGAAACAAATCCAAATGTTTCACCTTTTAATCAATTTAAGCCAAACGTTTAAAATAGTACGAAACATATCCAAACGTTTAAAACATTATAAACAAATTCAAATGTTTCACCTTTTTAGCGATTTAAGTCAAATGTTTACAAACGTTACGAAAACAATCCAAACATTTTAACCTTCTTAGCGATTTAAGCCAAAAGTTTAAAACGTTAAGAAAAAATCCAAACGTATAAACCGTTACGAAACAAATCCATACGTTTCTCCTTTTTAGCGATATAAGACAAACGTTTACAAACGCTACGAAATAAATCCAAACGTTTCATCTTTTTAGCGATTTAAGCCAAACGTTTAAAACATTACGAAACAAATCCAAACGTTTCACCTTATTAGCGATTTAAGACAAACATTTACAAATATTACGAAACAAATCCAAACGTTTCATCTTTTCAGCGACTTATGCCAAACATTTAAAACGTTGCGAAATCAATCCAAACATTTGAAACGTTACGAAAAAAATCCAAATATATCACCTTTTTAGCTATTTCAGCCAAAAGTTTACAAACGTTACAAAACAAATTCATATGTTTCACCATTTTATCAATTTAAGCCAAACATTTAAAATGTTACGAAACAAATCCAAACGTTTAAAATGTTACGAAACAAATCCAAATGTTTCACCTTTTTAGCGATTCAAGCGAAACATTTACAAAAGTTACGAAACAAATCCAAACATTTCAACTTTTAAGCGATTTAAGCCAAATGTTTAAAATGTTACAAAACCAATCGAAACGTTTAAAACGTTACGAAACAAATCCAAACGTTTCACCTTTTTAGCGATTTAAGCCAAACATTCATAAACATTACGAAACAAATCCAAACGTTTCCCCTTTTTAGCAATTTAAGCCAAACGTTTACAAAAGTTACAAAACAAATCAAACATTTCACCTATTTAGCGATATAAGCCAAACGTTTAAAACGTTATGAAACCAATCCAAACATCTAAAACGTTACGAAACAATCCAAACGTTTCACCTTTTTAGCGAATTAAGCCAAATGTTTACAAACGTTAAGAAACAAATCCAATTGTTTCCCTTTTTTTGCAATTTAAGCCAAACGTTACGAAACAAATCCAAACGTTTCACTTTTTTAGCGATTCAAGCTAAACATTTAAAATGTTACGAGATCAATCCAAAAGTTTATTACGTTATGAAACAAATCCAAACGTCTAACCTTTTTAGTGATTTAAGCCAAACGTTACAAACGTTATGAAACAAACCAATTGTTTCACCTTTTTAACGATTTAAGCCAAGCGTTTAAAACGTTATGATACCAATCCGAACGTTTAAAACATTACAAAAATATCCTAAAGTTTCTCCTTTTTAACAATTTAAGAGAAATGTTTAAAATGTTACGAAATAAATTCTAACGTTTCACCTTTTTAGCAATTTAAGCCAAAAGTTTAAAACATTACAAAAGAAATCATAAACCTTTTCAGCGATTTAAGTCAAACGTTCAAAACATTATGGGACCAATCCAAATGTAATGCAAACGTTTCACCTTTTTAGTGATTTAAGCCAAACGTTACAAAAGAAATCCAAACGATTCACTTCTTTAGCGATTTAAGCCAAACTTTTAAAACGTTACGAAACCAATCCAAACGTTTAAAATGTTATGAAAAAATCCAAACGTTTCACCTTTTTAGCTATTTAAGCCAAACATTTACAAACGTTAGGAAACAAATACAAACGTTTTATCTTTTTAGCTATTTAAGCCAAACGTTTAAAATGTTACGAAATAAATCCAAATGTTTCCCCTTTTTAGCGATTTAAGCCAAACATTTACAAACGCTACGAAATAAATCCAAATGTTTGACCTTTTTAGACATTTAAGCCAAACATCTAAAACGTTGCGAAACCAATCGAAAACGTTTAAAACGTTGCGAAACAAATCCAAACTTTTCACCTTTTTAGAGATTTAATCCAAACGTTTACAAACGTTACGAAACAAATCCAAACGTTTCACCTTTTAATCAATTTAAGCCAAACGTTTAAAATGTTAAGAAACAAACCAAACATTTCAACTTTTTAGCGATGTAAGCCAAATGTTTACAAACTTTACGAAACAAATCCAAACATTTCACCTTTTTAGCGATTT
This sequence comes from Mercurialis annua, assembly GCF_937616625.2. Classification (NCBI taxonomy): domain Eukaryota; kingdom Viridiplantae; phylum Streptophyta; class Magnoliopsida; order Malpighiales; family Euphorbiaceae; genus Mercurialis; species Mercurialis annua. Next base: position 35,796,009 of record NC_065574.1, on the reverse strand, counting down.
AGGCCAAACGGTTAAAATGTTACGAAACCAATCCAAACGTTTAAAAACTTACGAAACAAATCCAAATGTTTCACCTTTTTAGCGATTTAAGCCAAACATTTACAAATATTACGAAACAAATCCAAACGTTTATCCGTTTTAGCGATTTAAGTTAAACGTTTAAAAACTTAACGAAACAAATTCAAATGTTTCACCTTTTTAGCGATTTAAACCTAACATTTAAAACTTTACAAAACAAATCCTAACGTTTAACCTTTTTAGCGATTTAAGCCAAACGCTTAAAACATTACGAAACTAATCCAAAAATTTAGAACTTTACGAAACAAATCCAAATGTTTTACCTTTTTAGCGATTTAAGCCAAACGTTTACAAACGTTACGAAACAAATCCAAACATTTCACCTTTTTAGAAAGTTAAGCGAAACATTTAAAAATTACGAAACCAAACCAAATGTTTAAAACGTTACAAAAACAATCCAAATATTTCACCTTTTTAGCAATTTAACCTAAATGTTTACAAACGTTACTAAACAAATCCAAACATTTCTCCTTTTTAGCGATTTAAGCCAAACGTTTAAAACGTTACGTAACAAATCCTAACGTTTAATCTTTTTAGCGATTTAAGCCAAACTTTTAAAACGTTGTGAAACAAATACTAAAGTTTTACCTTTTTATCAATTTAATCCAAACGTTTAAAACGTTACGAAACAAATCCAACCGTTTCACCGTTTGAGCGATTTAAGCCAACGTATAAAACGTTACGAAACCAATCCAAATGTTTAAAACGTTACTAAGCAAATCCTAACGTTTCCCCTTTTTAGCAATTTAAGCCAAACGTTTATAATGTTACGAAACAAAGTCAAACTTTTAAAACGTTACGAAATAAATCCTAACGTTTCACCATTTCAGCGATTTAAGCCAAACTTTTAAATATTTCGAACCAAATCCAAACCTTTCACTTTTATTGCGATTTAAGAAAAACATTTAATACGTTGCAAAACCAATCCACACATTTATTACGTTACAAAATAAATCCAAACGTTTAACCTTTTTAGTGATTAAAAATACAAATGTTACGAAACAAATCCAAACGTTTCACTTTTTCAGCGATTTAAGCCATAGGTTTAAAACGTTACGAAACCAATCTAAACGTTTAAAACGTCACAAAACAAATCCAAATGTTTCCCCTTTTTAGCGATTTAAGCCAAATGTTTAAAACGTTACGAAAGAAATCCAAACATTTGACCTTTTTAGCGATTTAAGCCAAACATTTACAGACGTTACGAAACAAATCCAAACGTTTCACCTTTTTAGCGATATAAGCCAAACGTTTGAAACATTACGAAACCAATCAAAACTTTTAAAACGTTACAAAACAAATCCAAATGTTTCGCCTTTTTAGCGATGTAAGCCAAACGTTTACAAACGTTACGAAAAAAATCCAAACCTTTCACCTTTATAGAGATTTAAGCCAAAAGTTTAAAACGTTACGAAACCAAGTCAAAAGTTTAAAACGTTAAGAAATAAATCCTAATGTTTAACCATTTTAGCGATTTAAGCCAAATGTTTAAAACATTTCGAAACAAATCCAAACCTTTCACCTTTTTAGCGATTTAAGCCAACGTTTAAAACGTTACAAAACCAATCCAAACGTTTAAAACATTGCGAAACAAATCCAGACTTTTCACTTTTTTAGCGATTTATGTCAAACGTTTACAAACGTTACGAAATAAATCCAAACATTTCCCTTTTTAGCGATTTAAAAAAAAAATTTAAAATGTTACGAAACAAATCCAAATGTTTCACCTTTTAAGCTACTTAAGCCAACCGTTTACAAACATTACGAAACAAATCCAAACGTTTCACTTTTTTAGAGATTTAAGTGAAACGTTTAAAACGTTACGAAACCAATTCAAACGTTTAAAACGTTATGAAATAAATCCAAACGTTTTCCCTTTTTACCGATTTAAGCCAAACGTTTACAAACATAACGAAACAAATACAAATGTTTCACCTTTTTAGCGATTTAAGCCAAATGTTTAAAAACTTTACAAAACAAATACAAACGTTTCACATTTTTAGCGATTTAAGCCAAATGTTTAATACGTTACGAAACCAATCTAAACATTCGAAACGTTACGAAACAAATACAAACGTTTCACCTTTTTAGCCATTTAAGTTAAACGTTTACAAACGTTATGAAACAAATCCAAACATTTCCCCTTTTTAGCGATTTAAGGCGAACGTTTAAAACCTTACAAAACCAATCCAAAAATTTAAAAAGTCACGAAACAAATCCAAGCATTTCACCTTTTTAGCGATTTAAGCCCAATGTTTACAAACGTTATGAAACAAATCCAAACGTTCCCCTTTTTAGTGATTTAAGACAAACGTTTAAAACATTGCGAAACCAATCAAAACATTTAAAAAGTCACGAAACAAATCCAAGCGTTTCACCTTTTTAGCAATTTAAGCCAAACGTTTACAAACATTATGAAACAAATTCAAACGTTTCACCTTTTTAGCAATTTAAGCCAAACGTTAACAAACGTTACGAAACAAGCCCAAATGTTTCACCTTTTTAGCGATTTAAACCAAACATTTACAAACGTTACGAAACAAATATAAACATTTTACCTTTTTAACTATTTAAGTCAAACGTTTAAAACATTACGAGACAAATCCAAATGTTTAAAACGTTACGAAACAAATCCAAACGTTTCACCATTTTAGGGATTTAAGGCAAACTTTTAAAACGTTGCGAAACCAATCCAAATGTTTAAAACGTTACGAAACAAATCCTAATGTTTCACCTTTTTAACGATTTAAGCCGAATGTTTAAAACGTTACGAAACAAATCTTAACAATTCAAATTATTAGCAATTTAAGCCAAACATTTATAACGTTACGAAACAAATCCTAAACCTTTGTAGCAATTTAAGCCAAACGTTTAAAACGTTACGAAAAAAATCCTAAAATTTCAACTTTTTCGCGATTTAAGCCAAACGTTTAAAACGTCAAATCCTAACGTTTCACCTTTTTAGCGATTTAAGCCAGAAGTTTAAAATTTTATGAAACCAATACAAACGTTTAAAACGTTACGAAAGAATTCCAAACATTTAAAACGTTACGAAACAAATCCTAACGTTTTACCTTTTTAGCGATTTAAGCCAAAACTTTAAAACGTTAATGTGTACACCAAAATTAAGAATATGGTCCAAAGGCTCATAAAGCCCATTTTCTTAAAAAGGCCATTAGACTATGATTAATTGGCCAGAGGTTAACTCCAGAAGCTAATTTGACTCTAGAGGTTGACTCCAGAAGCTAATGTCAGAGGTTGACTCTAGAAGTTGACTCCAGAGGTTAATGTCAGAAGTTGACTCTAGAGGTTGACTCCAGAGGTTAATCTTAGAGGTTGACCAATAATTTCCCAGAAGATTTAGAAGGCCCAAGTCCATTTCAGAAGTATAAGCGCATATTTAGAATGGCCATTGAATTATGTTTAAATGGCCAGAAGCCCAAGGATGTTGTTGTCTGGAGAATAAAGCTAAAAAGCACGTGTTTTTGAAAGCGATAATTCAGATGACCACGTTTGCAGTTTTGTAGAAGTGGAGAGGTGTTGTGAGAACGTGTGTAGTTGAAGATGACAAACAGTTACCAAAAGCACTAAAGACTATGAATAAGAGAGAAGCAGGAACATTAAAGCCCCCGATCAATCATCCAAAAAACACGCCCAAAGGCTAAAAACACTCAAACACTCTGCAATTTCATTTTCTTCAATCAGTAAGAACTTTACGATTGAATTACTGTATTTTCTACACAAACACATGTATTTTCATTTTCTTCAATTAGTAAACACATTTACGGTTGAATTTCAATATTTTCTATTCTAATTCTTAACAATCTTTTTGGAGTACTTGTTATAAGGTTAACCAAGCCCATTTGCTTATTTTAAGAAGTCAAGTTACAAATTGGAATCCGCTTCATGGCACGCCCGCAAATTCAAACAGTGGGACACTAGAGTTATGCCTAGAACTTGAAGTGAGAAAGGAAAAGATGTTATTGTATCTGAGGATGCAGTGGATGATCGCACCTCTCCAAATGTAGGACATGGAGACTATGTGGCTCACATGGTCAGAAACATCGAGAAAGACAATTTACCTCTCCATGGAGGGGTGAGTGATGATATACCACCTGGTTTCGAAAGGAAACAGACACCAACTCGGCGAAATTCTGAGCCGAGATTGGCTGAGGCCTTAGACATGCTGTCAAAGGCCATGATAGACATGAAGCAGAGTCAGGCCATGATGGATAAGAAGCAGTTCGACATGGAAGGCTATTTAGCAGAATTAATAGTTACTGTCAATTTATCATCATATGGTGGTGATTTACCAAAGGCTGTTAACACAGCCAAACAAGATCCTAACCGACTCGGGGGGCAGTCATCTCGAGGAGTCTAGTAGATTAGAAGCACTAGTCATGTACCAATCGCAAACTCGCCCTCTGAAGAAAGGTACGTACCTCCACATAAAAGATATGAACATGTTCATTTTAACTCTTTTAAAACTAATAATCAAACTGACCGGAATTCTAGGCCGTTCAATGTAGGTGCTATTAATCATCCTTCCATGGATGATCCAAAGGTTAATCAAAATTGTGTCCAACCTCTGCGTAAAGGGGGGTAACTAGTTTCCCCAGGGGAGGAACCAACCTCTGCCACTCCAACCTGTAGCACGGCCACTTGACATGGAGGCTGTGAGAGAAGCCGTCCAGGAGCTGTATGTTCTAGGTCTGAAACAAATAGACCGACCCCAGTTTCACAAACCATATCCAGATCATATTGACAAGGAAAATCCTTACCCTAGGAGATATAAGATCTCGAATTTTTCTTTGTTTTCTGGAGAGGATGGCCACTCCACTATTAAGCAACATCTTGCTAAATTTACCATTCAATGTGGGGTTCTGGCCAACCTTGATAATATTGCTAATTTCAAGTTACGGTTGTTTCCTAACTCCTTGACAAGTACAGCTTTTACCTGGTATACAACCCTACCAAGGAACTCAGTGTTGACATGGCCGGAGATGGAAAGGTTATTCCATACCCAGTTCTACTGTGCCGAGCCGGAGATTTGTATTGCGGAATTATCCAAGATTTCTCAACGAAATGGGGAGGATGCTGACATGTATATCCACTGCTTTAAAAAAATGAGAATCAGGTGCAAGATTGTCCTCACAGAGACTGAGTATGTCAACATGGCTCAGAGAGGCTTAGATATTGAGCTCCGGAAAAAGTTCCACGGGATGGAGTTCAGAGACTTCTATGAGTTAGCTGCCAAAGTGTCGGCGTATGAAGAACTCCTGAGGGAGGAGAGCCACAAGAAGAAGTTTGCGATAGACACATACTATCAGGAGGTTGGGTCATATGAAACTGCGGTAGCCGACCTCACGGCAACCAGTTCATGCACATGCCCTATGTTGATAAAAAAGGTACCTGATGGCTGGAAGATACGACAAAATTCCAATGCCCAACCTCTGTACACTTTTGAGGCATCAAAAACAGAAGAAATCTTTAACTTTTTATTGAAAGAGAAGTTCATTACTATGCCTCCTGATCATAAGATGACTTCAAAGGAGGAAGTGAAAGGTAGGGAATATTGCAAATTCAATAATTCTTAGAACCTCTCAAAAAGTTCATGCTGGGGATTGAAAAATATTATCCAGGATCGGATTGTTAAGGGAGTTTTGAAATTCCCAGAAAAGAAAGAGGCATTTGTGATAGATGAAGATCCTTTTCCGGCTTTGGCATATGTGAATGCTAGTGATCTTTCAGAGGTTGACATGCGGTTGCTGTTGGACATAAAGAGAAAGTTCACAATTACATAACAAAATGCTCAAATGGTCAAAGGAGAGCAAGATGAAAGGGAGAGGAGATCAGAGGTGAAGCGAGATTATAAAGGGGAGAGAAAGCAGGTATCCGGATCTAGAAACTCAAACATTTTTGTTTCTACTAACTGTGCTCCTCTGAAAAAGAAAAACAGGGCCTCTTATTACCAAAGAAGACTGGAAAGATATGATTTTCCAGAGAGGCGATCCTATGTGTGGAGGAGAGATGAACAGCCAAAAGTTTCTTTGGCATCTAGAGAAAAACAGCCATAGGTTCCCTTTGCGTCTGAAAACCGAAAGAAAGAACCAAGATTTGTGGTACCGCCATTGGTCTCTCCTAATCCAAGGCGGCACACAAATTATCATAAAACGTTCCCGCCTCCATTGACAAGAACTCAGAAGTGGAGGCGCCAGAGGTTGAGGGCTGCTGCAAGGAATGAGTGGTAGTCCAGACACTTGGAGAATCCAAGAAAAGATGTTGTGCCAAAGGGGTCTCAAGAAACTTCTGTCCCGAAGGTACAATTTGTTGATCCAAATTTTTCTGAGGCCAGAAAAGTCAAAGGTGAAACAACCCACACTCCTTTGAAGAAATAGAGTTCAAGAGGTGACATGGAATTAGATGCTTTTCTAGAAAAGGAGATGTCAGGGGGTGGCATGAGCCTAGACGACCTTATGGAGGATGATATGGAGCTGGATGATCTTATGTATGAGAAGATGATAAAAGATGGCACGAGCCTAGAGGACCTCTTGAAGGAAGATATATTGACTGATGCTACTGTCAAGGAAAGTGCAAAATTCTAGAGGAGATCCTTTAAATATGGCGATTCAGAAGCAGAAATAGAAGGCAAAGAACAGACATCTGTTAGAGTGGGTGAAATTGAAATCCCTCTGACTTATAATGCTTTTACTCTGATTTTGCCAACAGATTTTAAAGGCCCAGGTGTGCATGGGACCTCCAACAATTCTGATGATGTGGAGGAAATTCAAAGGGAGGAACCCAAATTCCCAAAGGATGAGTGTCGAAGCCAGGTCACTATACAAGAGGCAACCAATGGAGGACCAAAGAGGGTGATCTTCGACAAACCAGCAGAGACGATGACCAAACACATGAAGCCTCTGTATATTAAAGCTCACATCAATGGCAGACCAATATCCAGAGTCCTCATTGACAATGGATCAGCTGTGAACATTATGCCATTCAAGATGCTACACCACTTGGGTAAAACCACAGAAGATCTTATTTCAGCAGAGGTCAGCATGTCTGCCTTTGTACGAGCATTGACAAAAACCATTGGTGTTCTCCTAGTATAGGTAACTGTTGGAAGCAAAACTTCTCTGTCTGCATATTTTGTGGTAAATTCTTCTGCTAGCTACCAAGTGCTTCTGGAGCGGGATTAAATCCATGCCAACTGGTGCGTTCCTTCATCTTTGCATCAATTTTTACTTTTTTGGAAGGGAAACGAGGTGGAAGTGGTATGGGCAGACACAAAACCATTCACCACTACCACCAATATGGTTGAAGCCCGCTACTATGATTCATGTATTGGCCCCATCATGTTCACTGAAAAAAAATAAAAAGGGTCAACCAAAGGAAAGTAAACCTTTGGAAATTCATCAGGAGGTTAAAAAGAAAGCAGAAGAAATATTGGGATCAACGGCTATTGTTCCTTACAACAAGGCGTGCTCCTCCATCACCATTGAAGAAATCCATGATGAAGCTCACCTCTGGTGAGTTCGCAGCAGCTGCATCTGCAATTTTGAGGGAACGTATGCAGCATATTATGGAAGAAATTATGGAGGAGACCAATTCGCAGAGGTTCTTGATGCCGAAGTGGTATTCGAAGAAGAAGTTTCTGAAGAACATAAGATTGGCTTGGAGGAGCTAGAACAAGCGCCTCTATGGATAGATGATGAAGCCATCCATGTCAAAGAGGAATTAGAAGAAGTGAACCTTGGAAATTTGGAGGAACCTCAGGTAACTTATGTTAGTAAAAACCTAGAGGTTGGTTTAAAAAAAGAATTAACCGTGCTCTTGCAAGAATCCAAAGATTGTTTTGCATGGCAATAATATACGTTACGAAATAAATCCTAACGTTTCACCTTTTTAGCGATATAAGCCAAAAGTTTATAACGTTAAGAAACAAATCATAAATTTTTTTAGCGATTTAAGCCAAATGTTTTAAACGTTACGAAATTAATGCTAACGTTTCACCTTTTTAGCTATTTAAGCCAAATGTTTAAAACGTTTTGAAACAAATCCAAACGTTTAAAACGTTACGAAACAAATCCAAACATTTCACCTTTTTAGCAATTTTAGCCAAACGTAAACAAGCGTTACGAAAAAAATGCAAATGTTTCACCTTTTTAGCGATTTAAGCAAAACGTTTAAAAACGTTACGAAACAAATCGAAACGTTTCACATTTTTAGCGATTTAAGCCAAACGTTTACAAAAGTTACGAAACAAATCCAAATGTTTTACCTTTTCAGCGATTTAATCCAGACGTTTAAAACGTTACGAAACCAATCCAAATGTGTAAAACGTTACGAAACAAATCCTAACGTTTCACCTTTTCAGCATTTAAGCCAAACTTTTAAAACGTTACGAAACAAAATCTAACATTTCACCTTTTTAGCGATTTAAGCCAAACGTTTCAAAACGTGACGAAACAAATCCTAACATATCACCTTTTTAGCGATTTAAGCAAAATGTTTACAAACGTTTCAAAACGTGACGAAACAAATCCAAACATTTCACCTTTTTAGCGATTTAAGCCAAACGTTTACAAACGTTACGAAACAAATCCAAACATTTCACCTTTTTAGCGATTTAAGCCAAATGTTTGAAACGGTACGAAACCAATCCAAACGTTTAAAACGTCGCTAAACAAATCCAAACGTTTCACCTCTTTAGTGATTTAAGCCAAACGTTTCACCTTTTTAGCGATTTAAGCCAAATGTTTAAAACGTTACGAAAGCAATCCAAACTTTTATAACGTTACGAACCAAATCCTAACATTTCACCTTTTTAGCGATTTAAGTCAAATTTTTAAAATGTTACAAAACAAATCCTAACGTTTCACCTTTTTAGAAATTTAAGCCAAACGTTTAAAACGTTACAAAACCAATCCAAACATTTAAAACGTTACCAAACAAATCGAAACGTTTAAAACGTTATGAAACAAATCCAAACGTTTAAAACGTTACTAAACAAATCCTAATGTTTCACCTTTTTAGCGATTTAAACCAAACGTTTAAAATGTTATGAAACAAATTTTAACATTATACCTTTTGAGCGATTTCAACCAAACATTTAAAATAGTACGAAACAAATCCTAACGTTTCACCTTTTTCGTGATTTAAGCCAAACATTTAAAACGTTTTGAAACAAATCCAAACATTTCACCTTTTTAGCGGTTTAAGCCAAAGTTTTTAAACGTTACGAAACCAATCCAAACGTTTAAAATATAACAAAACAAATCCAAATATTTCACAATTGAAGCGACTTAAGCCAATCGTTTACAAACGTTAGGAAACAATTCCAAACGTTTCGCCTTGTTAGCGATTTAAGCCAAACGTTTAAAACATTACGAAACCAATCCAAACTTTTAAAACGTTATGAAACAAATCCAATTGTTCCACCTTTTTATCAATTTAAGCCAAACATTTACAAATGTTACGAAACAAATCCAAACGTTTCACCTTTTTATCAATTTAAGCCAAACATTTAAAATGTTACGAAACAAATCCAAACGGTTTCGCATTTTTAGAGATTTAAACCAAACGTTTACAAAAGTTACGAAACAAATCGAAACATTTCACCTTTTTTGTGATTTAAGCCAAACATTTACAGCGTTATGAAACAAATCCAAAGGTTTTACCTTTTTAGCGGTTTAAGCCAAACGTTTAAAACATTTTCAAACAAATCCAAACGTTTCACCTTTTTAGCAATTTAAGCCAAATGTTTAAAACGTTATGAAACCAATCCAAATGTTTAAAACGTTACGTAACAAATCCAAACGTTTCACCTTTTTTGCGATTTAGGCCAAACCTTTACAAACGCTACGAAAGAAATCTAAACGTATCAACTTCTAGCGATTTAAGCCAAATATTTAAAACGTTATGAAAGAAATCCCAATGTTTCACCTTTTTAGCGATATAAGCCAAATGTTTACAAACGTTACGAAACAAATTCAAACATTTCACCATTTTACCGATTTAAGCCAAAGGTTTAAAACGTTATAAAACCAATCCAAACGTTTAAAATGTTATGAAATAAATCCAAATGTTTCACCTTTTTAGCGATTTAAGCCAAACGTTTACAAACGTTATGGAACAAATCCAAACGTTTCACCTTTTTAGTGATTTATGCCTAACGTTTAAAACGTTACGCAACAAATCCTAATGTTTCACCTTTTTAGCGATTTAAGCCAAACGTTTAAAACATTACGAAACCAATCCAAACGTTTAAAACGTTACGAAAAAAATTCATACGTTTCACCTTTTTAGCGATTTAAGGAGAACGTTTACAAAAGTTATGAAACAAATAAAAACGTTTCACCTATTTAGCAATATAGCCAAACATTTATAACATTACGAAACCAATCCAAACGTTTACAAACATTACGAAAAATATCCAAACGTTTCACCTTTTTAGTGATTTAAGGCAAACATTTACAAACGTTATCCAAATATTTCACATTTTTAGCGATTTAAGCCAAACATTTAAAACATTACGAAACCTATCAAAACGTTTGAAATGTTACGAAACAAATATAAATGTTTCACCTTTTTAGAAATTTATGCCAAACGTCTACAAACGTTACGAAACAATTCCAAACGTTTCACCTTTTTAGCGATTTAAGCCAAACATTTAAAACGTTATGAAACCAATCCAAACGTATAAAACGTCACGAAACAAATCCAAACGTTTCGCCTTTGTAGCGATTTAAGCCAAACGTTTACAATCGTTACTAAACAAATTCAAACGTTTCACTTTTTTTAGCAATTTAAGCTAAACATTTACAAATCGTTACGAAACAAATCCAAAAGTTTCACCTCTTTAGCGATTTAAGCAAAACGTTTAAAACATTACGAAAGCAATCCAAACGTTTAAAATATTACGAAATATATACTAATGTTTCAACTTTTTAGCAATTTAAGCCAACTTTTTAAAATGTTACGAAACAAATCCTAACGTTTCACCTTTATAGCAATTTAAGCCAAACGTTTAAGATGTTACGAAACCAATCCAAACGTTTAAAACGTTACGAAACAAATCCAAACTTTTAAAATGTTACGAAATAAATCGATACGTTTAAATCGTTACGAAACAAATCCTAACGTTTCACATTTTTAGCGATTTAAGTCAAACGTTTAAAACGTTACGAAACAAATCCTAACGTTTCACATTTTTAGCGATTTAAGCCAAACATTTAAAACGTTATGAAACAAATCTTATCGTTTCACCTTTTTAGCGATTTAAGCCAAACATTTAAAATGTTTCGAAACAAATCCAAACGGTTCACCTTTTTAGCGATTTAAGCCAAAGGTTTAAAACGTTATGAAACCAATCCAAACGTCTAAAACGTTACGAAACAAATCCAAACGTTTCACCTATTTAGCGATTTAAGCCAAACATCTACAAATATTATGAAACAAATCCAAATGTTTCGCCTTTTTAGCAATTTAAACCAAACATTTAAAACGTTACGAAACCTATCCAAACGTTGAAAACGTTACGAAACAAATCCAAACGTTTCACATTTTTAGCGATTTATGCCAAAGGTTTAAAACGTTACGAAACCAATCCAAACATTTAAAATGTTACGAAACAAATCCAAACGTTTCACCTTTTTGGAGATTTAAGCCAAACGTTTACAAACATTACAAAACAAATCCAAACGTCTCTCCTTTTTAGCGATTTAAGCCAAACGTTCAGAACATTATGAAACCAATCCAAATGTTTAAAACCATACAAACCAAATCAAAAGTTTTTAGCGATTTAAGCCACACGTTTACATACGTTAAGAAACAAATCCAAACGTTTCATCTTTTTACCGATTTAAGTCAAACGTTTACAAATGTAACGAAACATATTCAAACGTTTCACCCTTTTAGGGATTTAAGCCAAAAGATTAAAACTTTACGAAATCAATCCAAACATTTAAAATGTTACGAAATAAATCCTAAGGTTTCACCTTTTAAGCAATTTAAGCCAAACGTATAAACCGTTACGAAACAAATCCTAACGTTTTACCTTTTTAGCGATTCAAGCCAAACGTTGAAAATGTTATGAAACAAATCCAAATGTTTTACCTCTTTAGTAATTTAAGCCAACCTTTTAAAACGTTACGAAAAAATCCAAACGTTTCACCTTCATAGCGATTTATGCAAAACTTTTAAAACGTTACGAAACAAATCCAAACGTTTAAAACGTTACGAAACAAATCATAATGTTTCCCCTTTTTAGCGATTTAAGCAAAACATTTAAAACGTTATGAAATTAATCCAAACGTTTAAAACGTTATGAAACAAATCATAATGTTTCCCCTTTTTAGCGATTTAAGCCATACTTTTAAAACGTTATGAAACAAATCCAAACGTTTCATCTTTTTATCAATTTAAGCCAAACGTTTACAAACGTTACGAAACAAATCCAAACGTTTCACCTTTTATCGATTTAAGCCATACGTTTAAAAAGTTACGAAACTAATCCAATCGTTTAAAACGTTACAAAACAAAAACAAATGATTCACCTTTTTAGCGATTTAAGTCACACGTTTACAAACGTTACGATGCAAATCCAAATATTTCACCTTTTTAGCGATTTAAGCCAAAAGTTTAAAATGTTACGAAACAAATTCGAACGTTTAAAACATTGCAAAACAAATCCTAAAGTTCCACTGTTTTACTGATTTAAGCCAAACGTTTAAAACGTTACGAAACAAATCCTAACATTTCACCTTTTTAAAGATTTAAGCCAAACGTTTAAAACATTACGAAACAAATTCAAACGTTTCACCCTTTTAGCAATTTAAGCCAAACGTTTAAAACGTTACGAAACAAATCCAAACGTTTAAAACCTTACGTAAAAAAATCTAATGTTTCACCTTTTTAGCGTTTTAATCCAAATGTTTAAAATGTAACGAAACAAATCCTAACGTTTCACCTTTTTAGCGATTTAAGCCAAAAGTTTAAAACTTCACAAATCAAATCCAAATGTATAAAATGTAACGAAACAAATCCAAATATTTCACCTTTTCAGTTATTTAAGCCAAATGTTTAAAACGTTACGAAACAAATGAAAACGTTTCTCCTTTTTAGAGATTTAAGTCAAACGGTTAAAACGTTGCGAAGCCAATCCAAACGTTTAAAATGCTACAAAACAAATCCTAACGTTTCCCCTTTTAAGCGGTTTAAGCCAAACGTTTAAAAGGTGTCCAAATAAATCAAAATGTTTGAAACGTTACTTAACAAATCCTAACGTTTCACCTTTTTAGTGATTAAACAAAAACGTTTAAAACGGTACGAAACCAATCTAAATGTTTAAAACGTTACGAAACAAATCCGAATATTTCCCCTTTTAGAGGTTTAAGCCAACATTAACAAATATTCCTAAACAAATCCAAACGTTTCACCTTTTTACCGATTTAAGCCAAACGTTTAAAACGTTACGAAACAAATCCAAACGTTTAAAATGTTACGAAACATATCCTAACGTTTCACCTTTTCAACGATTTAATAGAAACGTATAAGACGTTACGAAACAAATCCTAACGTTTCACCTTTTTAGCTATTCAAGCCAAACGTTGAAAACATTATGAAACAAATCCAAATGTTTTACCTCTTTAGCGATTTAAGCCAAACTTTTAAAACGTTACAAAACAAATCCAAACGTTTCACTTTTTAGCAATTTACGCAAAACATTTAAAACGTTGTGAAACAAATCCAAACGTTTAAAACTTACGAAACAAATCATGTTTCACCTTCTTAGCGATTTAAGACAAATGTTTAAAACGTTACGAAACAAATCCTAACGTTTCATCTTTTTCGCGATTTAAGCCAAATGTTTAACACCTAACGAAATAAATCCTAACCTTTCCCCTTTTTTGCGATATAAGTCAAACATTTAAAATGTTAAGAAATAAATCTTAAACCTTTTTAGCGATTTAAGCGAAACGTTTCAAACGTTATGAAACAAATCCAAACGTTTCACTTTTTTAGCGATTTAAGCCAAACATTTAAAACGTTTCGACACAAATCCAAACGTTTCACTATCTTAGCGATTTAAGCCAAGCGTTTACAACTATTGCGAAACCAATCTAAACGTTTAAAACGTTATGAAACAAATCCAAACGTTTCACCTTTTTTAGCAATTTAAGACAGACGTTTACAAACGTTAAAAACAAATCCAAACGTTTTCCCTTTTTAGCGATTTAAGCAAAACGTTTACAAACGTTACGAAACAAATCTAAACGTTTCCCCTTTTTAGCGATTTAAGCCAAACGTTTACAAAAGTTACGAAACAAATCCAAATGTTTCCCCTTTTTAGTGATTTAAGCCAAACGTTTAAAACGTTACGAAACCAATCCAAACGTTTTCAACGTTAGGAAACCAATCCAAATGTTTCCCCTTTTTAGCGATTTAAGCCAAACGTTTACAAACGTTACAAAACAAATCCAAATGTTTCCCCTTTTTAGCGATTTAAGCAAAACGTTTAAAACGTTACGTAACCAATCCAAATGTTTACAATGTTACGAAACAAATCCTAACGTTTCATCATTTAGCATTTAAGCCAAACTTTTAAAACGTTACGAAACAAAATCTAACGTTTACCATTTTAGCGATTTAAGCCAAACATTTATAACGTTACGAAACAAATCCTAACATATCACCTTTTTAGCTATTTAAGCCAAACGTTTAAAACTTTTCGAAACAAATCCAAACATTTCACCTTTTTAGCAATTGAAGTCAAACGTTGAAAATGTTACGAAATAAATCCAAACGTTTAAAAAGTTACGAAACAAATCCTAACGTTTCACGTTTTTAGCGATTTAAGTCAAACTTTTTAAAGTTTACGAAAAAAATCTTAACGTTTCACCTTTTTAGAGATTGAAGCCAAACGTTTCATACATTACGAAACAAATGCAAACGTTTCACCATTTTAGTGATTTAAACCAAATATTTAGAACATTTCGAAACAAATCCATACGTTTCACCTTTTTAGCGATTTAAGCCAAACGTTTAAAACGTTATGAAACCAATCCAAACATTTAAAACATTACGAAACAAATCCAAATGTTTCACGTTTTTAGCGATTTAAGCCAAACGTTTACAAACTTTGCGATACAAATCCAAACCTTTCACCTTTTTAGAGAATTAAGCCAAACATTTAAAACGTTAAGAAAAAAATCCAAACGTTTCACCTTTTTAGCAATTTAAGACAATCATTTACAAACGTTACGAAACAAATCTAAACATTTCGCCTTTTTAGTGATTTAAGCCAAACATTTAAAACGTTACGAAACCAATTTAAACTTTTATAACGTTACGAAACAAATCAAAACGTTTCCCCTTTTTAGCGATTTAAGCCAAACGTTTACAAAAGTTACGAAACAAATCCAAATGTTTCACCTTTTTATCAATTTAAGCCAAACATTTAAAATGTTACGAAACAAATGCCAACGTTTAAAACTTTACGAAACAAATCCAAACGTTTCATATTTTTAGCGATTTAAGCCAAACGTTTACAAACGTTATGAAACAAATCCAAACATTTCACATTTTTAGCTATTTAAGCAAAACGTTTTGTCACGACCCAATTTCATGGATCGCGACCGGCGCTACGGTATGGGTATGGTCGTACCGAAACCCGTAGCAAGCCTCGCGGAAAACCTTTTATTCAATATAACCTGCAAGAAAACCAATGCTCGGGGGCAACCGAGACTTTAGCCTAAGTCTAACAACTTATATAGCACTTCTAATATAATTACTTAATAGCAATTCGGAACTATGAAGCATGCCTCATATATTAAATAATCCAATATAACATACCAAAGTATAATAATATAAAAGTCGTACCACTATGACAAACCAAAGTACAATAATAAAGACAACTAGTTCTACTGCGGTCTAAGAAGTAAAACAGTAAACTAGTCTGATAACATAAAAAGACCTCCGAGGAATCAAAAGATCATAGATGACCAACGCTCTTAAAATCATAAACCTGGAATGTTTGGAAAATAACGGGGTCAGATATACTGAGATAAGTTCCTAATGCTATTTACATTTATTAAGTTTAAAACCCTTAAAACAAATCATTTTATACTAATATATATACTTGATTATGGAAAACAGTATTGAAATGAAATCCCAAAGTATTTAATCCAAAGTAGATGGGAACATATCCTCATCGATTCCCAAAGTAGGCCAGACAGAGCCAATCCCAAAGTACTTACCGGTGCACACAGTCTCGATACAAGCCTATCGAGTAGCTTGTTTCAATCCAGATCCATAATCCTTAAAACAGTTCACAAACATTTGATATACTAAAATAACTTGCGATACTTAATAAAGCGGTAAATAACACTATAAACTCACTGTTTGCTTGTCCACGTGAATCTTGGCAACCAGCTAACCCTGCGTAGACTCCGAAGCACGAGCAGTCGACGGGTCTAAAACATTATATAAGTCAAAACCGGAAAAACCGGTAACTCTAAGAATACTAGACTCCACATAGCACTAGCATTTCACAACACAGCCAAAGATTCAAACAAGGTAATTAAAATACCACCAAGTATCCATACAACTAATTAACAAATAAGGCAAGTTAAGCTTAGGTGAGTTCTTATCTTTTTAAACGAAACCAAAGTACTTAAATACTTAAATAGTTTTTACAAAACAATTACAGTTCCCAAAGTAGTGTGTTAGCCTTACTGCAGTATAGCTCAACACAACATGTCGGGAGACCACGTCTAACCCGACCCATCCATAAACCAAGTTTAAAACCAAAGTCTTTAATCAAACCTAAAATGAAACCAAAGTCAATTTTTAAATAAGAACTCACGCCGTAACTTAATAATGCCATAAACAATTAAGCTTGCTAACATTTAGCAAGTAGCACCCCAAGTACATTTATTTATGTCACCTCAAATAGAATCAATAAGATTCAACACCTTTCAAGTATTAACTTAAAGCTAAAATAGTTCAACCGAAACCCCACATGACATATAACACCTTGTATGTTTTATATTACTTAATTTACATTAAACCACAACCTAAGATGAACTAGCATTCCTTGAACAAGTTTTAAACCATTTTAAAAATAGTTTTCAGCAAAGTTACTTATTCAAAACAGCGAATTTAACCTTTGTAAAACCTTAATTAATCTATGATCTAGCTTTGGTCAATTTATCTCAAATCACCCAAGGTATGAGTTGTTATCTAACAACCTTTTTAATTATCAAAGAACAATTCCAGCTTTTAGTAATAAGTTCAAAACAGAATTTAAATTCAAAAATGTTAACCAAACTATACACTATTCCATTTAAACGATTCTTCAAAGCCACCCAATGTATTGTTTATCAACTAATACCCTATGATCCATTTCTTTGAAATTTCCAGATTTTAGTTTAATCATAAAAACATAATACTCCATTACAAATCCCACAATTTGATTAGTTTTTCAATTATAACGATTACACCCATCCACCCAAGAAACAAACACCAAACACAAACTAAAAATGACATAGAAGGATTATTTACAGATTTTAGATCAATACAAAACAGAAATATAATCAAATCACCCAAGGTATCGAAACAATTGAGTATATAGCAATCTCTACAAATCAAAACAAGAGATTTAAGCCACTAACCTCTTAAGATGGATTAAGAACAACAATCAAGAGAAACTCAGAAAATATGGATCCAAAATCAGCCTACAATCAACCTACACGATTGCTAATGAATTTATAATCGATGGCAATGATAAATAGTGGATTAAACCATAAGGAGAGGATTAGAAATACTTACAATCGATGGAAATAGGCTTAGGAATGATAGAAAATGACTAAGAGAAATGCTACAGCCGTTGTAGGGTTTTAGAGAAAGTGTAAAATCAAATTAGGTCGAATTAGGTGAGTTTAAATAGAAATCAGCGAACTGAACAGTGCACGCGTCGCGCCCGCTACACTTCCTTCGCGCCCGTGATTCATGCATGTCGCGCCCGCGAAATGCTACTGCCTCCGATGAAAATTTGAGATTTTGAAATTTAAATCGAAAACGTTTCAAACTCCAAGATTACTTCTAATACATCTTAAAACACATTTTAAAAGGTTTGGAACCTTCGACACGTGAATCTAAGTGGTCGAACCACTCAAATGAACCCAAGGTATCGTTTAGGCTTAACGGAACAAGTTAGAAAAATACGGGGTGTTACACGTTTACAACGTTATGAAACAAATCAAAACGTTTCACCTTTTTAGCGGTTTACGCCAAATGTTTAAAACATTTCGTAACAAATCCAAATGTTCACCTTTTTAGCCATTTAAGCCAAACATTTAAAACATTACGAAACCAACCCAAACGTTTAAAACGTTATGAACGAAATCCAAACGTTTCACCTTTTTAGCGATTTAAGCCAAACGTTTACAAACGCTATGAAAGAAATCCAAACGTTTCACCTTTTTAGTGATTTAAGCCAAACGTTTAAAACGTTATGAAACAAATGCAAATGTTTGACCTTTTTAGCGATTTAAGCCAAACATTTACAAACATTAGGAAACCAATACAAATGTTTCACTTTTTTGGCGATTTGAGCCAAACGTTTAAAACGTTACGAAACTAATCCAAACGTTTATAACGTTACGAAATAAATCCAAATGTTTCACCTTTCTAGCGATTTAAGCCAAACGTTTACAAACGTTACTAAACAAATCCAAACGTTTTACCTTTTTAGCTATTTAAGCGTAACGTTTAAAATGTTACGAAACAAATCCTAACATTTCACCTTTTTAGCAATTTAAGACAAACGTTTACAAACTTTACGAAACAAATCCAAACGTTTCCCCTTTATTAGCGATTTAAGCCAAACGTTTACAAATGTTTCGAAACAAAACCAAACATTTCACCTTTTTAGCGATTTAAGCCAAATGTTTACAAACGTTACGAAACCAATCCAAAACGTGTCACCTTTTTAGCGATTTAAGGCAAATATTTACAAACGTTACGAAACAAATCCAAACTTTCACCTATTTAGCATGTTAAACCAAACATTTAAAACGTTACCAAACCAATCCAAACGTTTAAAACGTTACGAAAACAATTCAAACGTTTCACTTTTTTAGCGATTTAAGGCAAACGTTTACAAACGTTACGAAACAAATCCTAACGTTTCACCATTTTAGCGATTTAAGCCAAACGTTTAAAACGTTTTGAAAAAAATCCAAACGTTTCGTCTTTTTAGAGGTTTAAGCCAAACGTTTACAAATATTACGAAACAAATCTAAATGTCTCACCCTCTTAGCTATTTAAGCCAAACGTTTAAAATGTTACGAAACCAATCCAAACGTTTAAAACGTTATGAATCAAATCCTAACGTTTCACCTTTTTAGCGATTTAAGCCAAAACATTTAAAACGTTTGGAAACAAATCCTAACGTTTCACCTTTTTAGCGATTTAAGTCAAACGTTTAAAACGTTTCAAAACAAATCCAAACGTTTTACCTTTTTAGCGATTTAAGCCAAACGTTTAAAACTCTCACGACCCATTTTCATGAATCGTGATCGGCGCTAGGGTATGGGTATGGTTGTACCAAAACCCGTAGCAAGCCTTGCGGATAACATTTAAATATCATTAACAACTATGTACCTGCATAAAACCACATGCTCGGGGGCAACCGAGACTCCAACCTAGTCTAGCAGTACATATAAGCAACATATATTCAAAGTATACTTAATCCCAAATTAAACTTTAACAGCATGGCAAATAATATATAATACCAAAATTACTGCAATCATGCAAAAGCTGATAAAATAATAGTTGGACTATTCCAACAAACAATAGTCTAAAATATAAATGTAAGACTAAGACATGAATAATCTGATACTACTACTGCGGTCTAAGAGTTTAAAATAGTTCGACTCCTTTATTCCAAAATAAAATAAAGAACCTCCGAGAATGAAGAAACGGAAATCGACCAATGCTCAAATCATAAACCTGGAATTATTTTTGGAAAACAACGGGGTCAGATTTACTGAGTAGAGTTTATATAACCATTTACATTAATCAAGTTGAAAACCATTAAAACGTTTAATATAACAATTATTCATTATGGATTATCAATGAAACCCTAATCCACAATTCTAAATTTATTGTCGTGTCGGTGAGGCGTATCTAAATAACCGATCCCCGACTAGCACTTAATAAATAGTGAGCCCAGGAGACGTATCTTCCACCGGTGCCCTCACTAAGGTGAGACGTATCTCAAACCTACCTCAATACCATAACAATCATTACCGGTGCGCACGTAGTCCTGATGATGCCCATCGAGTAAACGTTCCAAATTCAATCCACAATGCCGAAAACAGTTCGAAAGCTGTTGATACATATATATATACAAAATATAACATTTGCTTAATAAAAAGGTAAATAGAGATATAAACTCACTGCTTGCTAATCCAAGTGATCCTGACATGCAACCTAACTCTGATTCGTCTCTGAAGTACGAACAGTCGACGGGTCTAGACAAAGTATAAAAATAATAATTAAAAAAGACAAGGTATAAAATAATAATTAAAAACAGATCCTAATTCTAGAGAGTACTAGACACCAAATAGGACTAGCACAAACAACACGTCAAGGTGAAACAATCCAGAGCAAACACAATACCCAAATAAGTAATAATGCCCAAATAATACAAGTCTATTGAGGTCTCACTTTAAAATCCATTTCAGAAAGATATTATTTAATTCATGTTTCTTAAATAATAAACCAATTTAATTTCCAACTAGTGGGTTAGCCGAGTTACTGATAACTACCAAGCTAACCTCACATGTCGGACGACTCAAGTCTAACCCGACCCAATCAATTTATCAAAAATATAAACCACAGTTTATAATTCTAAAATAATAGCTTTAATAAAATAACAATTCATAATTTAAATGGAATTCAATAGCTTAAAACACAGTAATCAATAGTTACTAACAATTTACTTAATTAAAATAAATTAAGAAAATTGTTTAATATCTTAAAACGTCAAATTGACACTTCTAGTCAATAATTCCAAAATATAATAATTACCCGAGTAATTATAAATTATTGGTTAAAAATATAATTATCGCTTTCCGCTTATAATAATCGAAATAAATAAAATAATAATTAAAATTAACATTAGATAAGGTGTGAAAAGTTATAAATAAGCTTAAGGGACTTAATTGATTAAAAACAAAATAGAGTGTGACCCAAATGGCCATTTAGCCATTAAACCAAAATCTAACAAAAAGTCCAAGAAGCAATAATCACAAGAAAATGGCCCACGCAGCAATATGATAAACCAAGTTTCCCAAATCTTTTGAAATTAAAAATTCCCGCCCTTGGCTCTCCTTCCTCATGCACAACTCATTACAGAATCAAATTTCAAAGCCAAAAACTTAACAAAAAAAAGATAACGAGTAGTAGCCATGCATAGTCAGCAAGAACCTTAAGCAATGAACAAAGCATTCTCAGAATAACCACTGCTCATAAGCCATCACAAAACAAACCCCAGTAACCGCAATACTCATTCAAAATTCAAGACTCGACATAATGAATTCCTCATGATATTGAACATAAAACCTATAACTAAATCAATGCAAAAACTCATGAACTAATGCATCATTAAAAGCAAGGGACGGCAGCAAGGAAATCAAAGGAAAACGCAACAATTTATGCATGAACACGGCGAATCGGAACGACAATGAACGGAGAGATTTCTACGTACCGTAATCGATTCCAACACGTAGGGATTTATGAGAACGATGAGTAATGATGAATCGTCGTAAGAAACTTCAGATTTAAGCTATCATAATAAGAACACGAGTTAAGAAACGATATTACGATATCGATTCGAAACAAAGAAAAAGAGACGAGATTACTTACATGATTCAGGAGCGAAAGAAACGAATGAGGAATGTGATATCTCAAAAGGGTTTGGAGTATTTGACGGCTAGAGTTTGAAGGAATTGAGGGGAAAATAAATTAGGTTTTAGAACGTGCAAAACAAAAAAAAAATAAGGAAAAGAAACGTATATATATGCAGAAGATGGTTTGCTGCATAAAATCATGAATTCAATTTATACAGGTGATGGGCTTTTCAAGTTAAGATGAACGGGGCAATTATGTATCTAATATAAAGTGAGTGCATGATTTGCATGAATTTTAAAATATATCTAATTTCCTTTCTTTTTTTCTATTAAAAAATAATAATACAAATCGAACCCGAACAAACCACGAACGAATAAACAAACGAATCAAATAAAATTAAGTATAAATATATAATAATAACAATAATAAATTACTTAAAACTTGACGTAATGCAAAAGTTAACATAATTTTTTTGTTAAAAACAATTCAAAAATACGGGATTACATTCTCCCCAATTTATAAAAAAATTTCGTCCTCGAATTTACCACAACCAAAATAATATAAAGTCAACTATAGCACGTATAAAATCACACGTAACTCGAAAATATGGAGCAACGCGTCCAAAACGGAACGAAAGAAACAACTAAGCATAACAATTTCTAATTCCCAAAAACACTAGGTGACAACTCAACGAAAACATAATAAAAACCGCCTAATTCAACTTAAGCAGAACTCAACCGCAATTTCAATAGATTAAACAAACTCTCACCAAAAGATAATTCTACCACTATGAAAACTGAGGAGAGTCAAAGCGAACGAAACATAATTTAATCGAAAACACGCAGCAAATATATATGGTGTTACATTCTTCCCAACTTATCAAAATACGACTTCGAATTTAAAAATGATTCGAAAAATCGAAAGATAACCACACGCATATGCGAAAAATTCTGAGATCAACAATTTAGTACCTCAAACGACTTCTCATAAATCACGTGTAAACGAATTAAAATTTATTTTCCAACCGGGAATAACCAACATGATATACGAGGAAAATTTCAAAATTACATGCTCAAGTCTCAAAGACTACCAAAGAAATACTACAAGTGTAGAAACAAATCCCAAAATTCAAATCGTAATCTTACTAAACCAAACTCCAATGCTACAAATCGAAACAAACAGACACTCTCAACTAGAAATAATCTCATTCCTTAACGCCTACGCACTATATATATCACTTAGAATGTTCACCACACCAAATACCTCATATGAGAAGACTTAAAACGCCCGTTAACAAGCATACAAGCAAATAAAAATGTCATTCTGATTCAATATGCTCTCACAAAATAACGGCTGAAACTAATCATTCTGGTTCAACCAACTAAGATCAACTCGACAAAACTATTGACTTTTCGAACCAAGACGTAAGAAAGCACACCAATATCTAAAGAATACATAACTTAAACTTCTGACAACAAAAATTTTCATTCCCTAATTTTTTTTCCAATCACTATAACCTCGAATCCTACAGAAGATCATTTAGATCAAAGTGCAATTAATCGGTTTATTGGTTATGCTCGAAACAAATTTTTTCTAAAAAAACGCTTTTCGTAAACACAAATACATAATAACACCATTCGTCTTTAATTTGAAATTACTAGCACCTCAAGTTTAATTTCACTTTCAACCGAAAATAATTAACCCGTTCAAAAATCCTCTAGTTTTTTAAACGTATCAATATAATAAATCACTCTCAATTTGAAATTATAACCAAACCTCACTTTCATAATAAATTCACGATTTTATAAAATTGTTCATTTAGAAAATTTTTAAAATCCGCCTTTAAATCAATACTGATAAAGTTGCATCACTTTCTTAAAAAGATAAAAAAAAAATTGCAAATAAGAATTCCTTCGTTTACGAAATAATTTCCATATCGATATCAAAAAAATTTAAACAGAAATCGAATCTATAAAAATAAAATTTCTTTTATGTTTTTTGTAAAAATACACGCATAGCATAACCAATATTCTTAAATCAAAAATTCTCAAATAACATACTCTAAACTGACACAATTCTTTAATCCGAACTCAACATTTTTTCCGCACTTACCACAACTAAGCCTCGAGTACAACCTTATAACCATAGTTCTTCTTTATCAAATACGGACACTCCAACAATATAAAACAAATCCTTACAATGCAATTTTTTTTTCTTAAATCACTACCGTCATCACAGAATATTTGTCTAGTTTCCAACCAAAATTTCAAAACCATTTGAAATTTCTCAACCTTTTAAACACCATTTTCACAATATAACTCGAGAGTTTATAGCAAAACATTTATCTTGAAAAGCCTTACTGATAAAATTTATTTTACATAATTGTGCGCCAGGGTGATGACCGCTCTCATCCCCAAAGAGTTGCATTCAACCCTAATCATGTAATGTCGTGATGAATGTACTAAATGCATGTATCTATTATTTATTTCTCTTTTAATTAGTGATCATACTCGATGCTCAATGCAGTTTCCTATTAGTGGCATTTCAAATGCATGCTCATGACATGTCTGGGCACAATTACGTGATAAAAACATTTCAATTACTTTAACAAGTTAACATTTGAAATTAATTTTTCTTCGAAACATTCACTAGACATTACACTCTATGAGACGTGAACTCGTCCATCTTGACATATTTGCCCATCTCCATTATCCTAGTCCACCAATTTGAATCGTCATTAATGAAATAATCCAAATCGACAATGAAACTAAAATTTACCTAACAACGAGTTCCACCTCGAATCAAATTGAAAATTTTCCAAAGAAAATAATGCAACACGACCGCCTTAATAGCTACACAATCAGTTTCGGTATTTCACCGATCTTCTTAATGAAAACACCAGTGTATTACTACACTGATCAACCTCAAAACACAGTTTCCACATTCTTTTTCAAGAATGCCAACTGACTAAAATTTTGATACTCAAATTTACCACAAACAAGAGCGACCTAGAAACGCATAACGCTCGAAATTCCATGCACGAGGCAAACACTAACGAGTAGAATTATTCCACCGGTGCTGAGTAATACAACTCAAATTGCCTTCCTCTAACAAGGACAAATTCGTATTTTGAATCTACTAACTGCTAATAAGAATCGCTCCAAAAATTCCTTGACCCCAAAATTAATCACCTCGATTTCCAGAATTCAAACGTTAGATCCGGTTAAACCAATTAGAACATCTAAACTAATCGCAGGGTCAAAACAAGGTTCAAAACACACATTGACACCAATGCAAAAGTTAAGCCAAAGAAAAACTAGCGAGAAGTACCCTTACGTGATACTCCACATAATGAGGCCAACGAGGACAATAACTACCACGACAACTTAACCAAACATGGGAGACAAATGTAATAACACACTAATATAGGTCATGAATTTTTTCACACGACCGAAAAGAACTTAAGCATCTTGCAGTAAAACAATTACTCATTAGGGTAGGTAGACAATATAATTCAAAAACAGTTGAGCATGTAATATTTTATATGATCAACGAATTCCTGCCGACATGGTAACAACTCAAACAACCCGGAAATGATTAAAATATTAAATCAAACAATAACATGCTCAAAACATCAAATCAGATCAAAATAAATAAAGATATTGATCAAAAGTACGCATCAAAACCCGTATCGAAATATAAAATTAATAAAATAGATTTCAAGTTCATGTCGAAACCCACAGTTTTAAAAATCATTTTCCGGAAGACCTTTTTACAAACAATGGTTATAAATTTGTTTCCAAACGCCTGAATTTAAAATCATCGAGTTAGCCGAGTAATGACAACTTCCAAACTCAACTCCCACTTTGGGCGACCTAAGTCAGTCCATAATAACCATGTAAAAACATACACAACACGTTTTCAAATCCAGAAAATACACATTTTAAAACTAATCCCAGTCTTTTCAAAATAAGAAGTTCGACGTCACCCAAACAACAAACATCAAACTCATCTTTCAAGTGAGGAAAACACTTCACCTTTAACAACTTCTTTGGAAATATATACTTCGGCCAATACTAGCAATCAAGCATTACACGAATGTGTCGACAAACCAAATTATAGTAAAATTACAAAAGTAAAATTAAATTGCCAAAACGGATCGCCTTTCAAAAAAATATTATTTCAAAAATAATCATATTAGAAACACCAAGTCAGACATAACATTTAATTTTTTTTAAATACGAAAAATTCATTTTATTTCAAAAGAACAACCCTTTTACAATCATCAGTCAACTGTAAAATTTTAAAACATAAGAATTTCATTTTACTGGCAAGATACTGAAATAATATTTTAGGGTGTCGTGCCCAGACTACCCATTTGACTTTTTGCGTCAAAACACCAGTTAGGCAAAAATAATTTCCTTAAGATAATTTAAAACCAATACGTGGTCATCAACGTAATCCACAAAACGTGATAAAGATTTTTCAGTCAAAATCATTTAAACCCGAAGCAACGCCAAAGCACAACAAAATTTCATTTTTAGAAATCAAAGCACACGTCCAAAGCCAGAAGTACTCACAAAATAACTCAACATTAACAATTTTATTAAAGGCATAAAAGCCAAAATATTATCACCCAGTAAAACGCATCATCAACATGATAAGGAAAATAGCATCATGCCCAACCATAAATTAAAGAACATTACCAAAATAAGATTGCCCGAAAAATCAAAAGCAATTACAATCACCCAAGTGATGTAAAATTAATAAAATAAAATAAAAGCATCAATTCAACACATAAATACTGACTGACTCGACATAATCCTATCGGTGTAGGCAGAAAGTCTTAATATCAAAAGATGATGTTTCAAAGATAAGACATGAACCTAATTCCGCAGTAGTACCTATGACTTACTAACCACTTAACAAAGTAAACACATAACATGCAATTTGGCCTTGGTTTGAAACCAAAGCTTGTCACGACCCATTTTCATGAATCGTGACCGGCGCTCGGGTATGGTTATTACCAAAACCCGTAGCAAGCCTTGCGGATAACAGTTAAATATCATTAACAACTATGTACCTGCATAAAACCACATGCTCAGGGGCAACCGAGACTCCAACCTAGTCTATCAGTACATATAAGCAAC
Organism: Mercurialis annua; assembly: GCF_937616625.2. NCBI lineage: Eukaryota > Viridiplantae > Streptophyta > Magnoliopsida > Malpighiales > Euphorbiaceae > Mercurialis > Mercurialis annua. The sequence continues at coordinate 35,768,857 of NC_065574.1, read as the reverse complement.
ATATATTCAAAGTATACTTAATCTCAAATTAAACTCCAACAGCATGGCAAATAATATATAATATCAAAATGTAATACCCCGTATTTTTTTTCAAAAAAATTTCTGAATATTTTTTGGTAATTTGAGGTCGCTTACGAGTTTATGGTTCATTTCTTGGTTTGGTTAGGCCAATAATGGGCCATTCTTTTGTTAATTTAACCGGTCTCTTAAGAGACCTGTTCTTTTTCTGCAGCCTTGGCTGCCATACTTGGCTCACTTCTTTTCCTATTTTAAACATGTTTCTTTTCCTTTATATTTCACGTTTCTAAATCTAATTTATTACCCTCTATTCATCAAACCCTAGTCGTCATCTCCCTTGTATATTCTCTGAAAATCGCAGTCCATTCTTCCTCATAAACCTTCCTAATTTCGGTAAGTAATTATCCCATATTTTTCAGTTTCATTCTTAAGCGCTACTTGTGTTCTTAAGCGTTTTTCGGGTGCGTTTTAGAACCAAATTCCGTTCCGTTCCATTCCAGCGATTGTAGACTCAATCCTCTACAAGTCTGAGCCTTGTTTTCATAAAATGATACGTAAATAATTCTATTTCATTCGCCGTCGTCTCACCGTTTTTCAGATGCTATTAACTGTGAATTCTTTTAGTTTTTTCTGCGAACTGTCATTATTGCAACCGATGGTTCTTAGGTTTTTCAGGGTTTGCTATGTAGTTCTAAAGGTTATTATCTAATGTGTTATATGTTGATCTCATCGTTTTTTTGGGTTCGGTTTCCTTCGCTTGAAACTGAAACAACCGTCATCGTTCTTTGATTGTGTTCTTTGGTTGTGTTCTTCATGTGTTTGAATCAATCTCTTATGATTTGATAGTTACTTTATGTTGCTTGATTTGAGATCAGGATTTATTGTTCCCTTGGCCATGGAACTCGTTATGAAAATCGTTTTGAGTTGGGGCCATTGACAGTATGAAAAGGAATTTGTGCTTGACGTAAGTATGAGAAATTTATATGGCTTGAGATTCTTCTTGTGTTATTGTTTCTTGGCTGGAGTCTCACTATTCAATTGTCATTGGCTTACGTGTTAATCAATGGTTGTTGGCAAGGAATGAATAGTGTAGTGGAAAATTGTGTTGGCTAAAATGCTAACAAATCATGGTGTTAATTTGCTTTACTTAATTGAGTCCCTTAAGTTTTTTACTAATTATTCACATTTTATCTAACGTTAATTATTTTCGATTTTAATCTATGGTTTTAGTTTCGATTTATAAATTGGCAATTTGATAACATTATATTTTTTGTCATTTAAATTATTTTGATAATATTATTATTTATTATTTATAAGAAATTGATAATATTATTATTTATAAATTAATTTGACAATATCATTTTAAATCTAAGAATAATGTTAGATTTATTTAATTTTCAATTTTATTTCGATCATTATATTCAGAGATCGATAATTATATTTTTATTCAATAATTTATAATTACTCGGGCAATTATTAATAATTTAATTTTTGACTAGACGTGTCAATTGGACGTTTTAAGATTTTAACGGTTTCCTTATTTACTTTAATAAATTAAATTATTTGTAACTATTGGTTATTTGAGTAATAAGTTATTGAGATCCGTTTTAATTCGACTATTATTTTATCAAAGTGGTTCAATAATTATAAAGTATGGTTTATAATTGTATATGAATATATTTATTTTATCAAAATTATTTTTGGGATTATAAACTCTAGTCTATATTTTGATTAAATAATTTATATCGGGTTTGACTTGGGTCACCCGACATGTGAGGTAGCTTGAAAGTTATTGATAACTCAGCTGACCCAATATTTGAGGAATTGATTTAAGTTATTATTTAAATAATATTTGTTTGAAACATATTTTAAAGCGGCAATATATTTGGCTTATTATTGACTTATTAATTATTTGAGTATTGTACTTACTCATCGTTGTTCGTATTTTTACTCGGGTCGTTACGTGATTAATTATTCATTCTGATTGGCTTTACCTTAACTTGTTGTTTGTGCTAGTCCTATGTGGTGTCTAGTACTCTATAGAGTTAGGGTCCGTTTTTAATAATTATTTGTATTTGTTTTGACTCGTTGACTGTTCGTGCTTTTGAGACGAATCGAGTTTAGGCTGCTTGCTAGAAGTTTTCACGTGGATTAGAAGCAGTAAGTTTATATCGCCATTTACCGCTTTATTAAGTAAATTGTATTTTGTATATATATTGTATAAACAGCTTTCGAACTGTTTTCGGCATTATGGATCTGAATTGGAACGGGCTACTCGATGGGCATCATCGAGATTGCGTGCGTACCGGTATATGATAATATGGTATTTGAGGTAGGTTTGAGATACGTCTCACCTAGTGAGGGCGCCGGTGGAAGATACATCTCCTATACTCATGTGTTTATTTGAGTAACTGTCCGGGATCGGTTATGGAGATATGTCTCACCGACACGACAACTGGATTTAGATTATTTGTGGTATAGGGTTTCAATGCTTATCCATAATGATAAAATACTTTACAAATGTTTTAAAAGTGTTTTAAAGGTTTTCACTTAATAAATGTAAATAGTTGTATGCACTCATCTCAGTATATCTGACACAGTTGTTTTCCCAATTTTCCAGGGTCATGGTTTGAGCGAGTCAACTGGGTTATTGATTCTAGGGGTCACTGTACTTTTCAAGAATTGCAAAATGGTGACTGAACTTCAAAACGTAACAAAATGGTTACTAAACTTTTAAATATGTGATTTCAGAAGATTTTTATGTGTTTTACGGTCAAATTATACATATGTAGTAATCAAATTTTGATTGTTTATGACAAATATTACCTTATATTTCATATATACACACAATCAACAAAAAATCGACTCGAAATATTTTTCTTCAGTGACCAAAAATCCTTCTATCTTAACATAAGCAAATAGTATAGTAACTTAAATGTTACGTTTTGAAATTCGGTCACCATTTTGAAATTTTTGAAAAGTACAGTGACCTCCAAAATCAATTACCCGAGTCAACTGGTCTTCGATTCTTTATTTCCTCGGAGGCCTTACTTTATTTTATTAAAGTTATTGAACTGATTTTACTCTTAGACCGCAGTAGTAATTAGAAGTCTTATTTGTTGTAGCACTTGTTGGCAGATTAACTCAATTGGATTATTTGTTTATTGGTATTATTATATTAACTGTGGTTATTTAATATTTATGCCATGTTAGAGACTCGGAGTTGATCGAACATTTATTATATAAATGTTGTATTTTTATGAACTGCTAGAACTAGGCTGAAGTCTCGGTTGCCCCGAGCATTGGTTTCTTGCAGGTTTATATATTTATAAGGTTATCTGCAAGGTTTGCTACGGGTTTTGGTGCAACCATACCCATACCCTAGCGCCGGTCGCGATCCATGAAAATGGGTCGTGACAAACTTGGTATCAGAGCTTTGGTTTCAAACCAAGGCCTTATGCATGTTATGTGTTATGTGTTCTTGGCATGTCAAGTTGATGTCGTGTCATAGGAACTACTACGGAATTAGGACTTGTGTCTTGTCTTTTATAACGTCATCTTTTATTTTCAAACTTTTAGCCTACATCCTATAGGTGATGTGTGTCAGCTTTTATTTAATGTTGATGCTATGATTGACAATTAATTTCACTTGGATATTACTTGCTGTGTTTTATCATGTTGAGGTTATTTCACTTGGGTGATTTTAATTTCTTCTGATTTCTTGAGAAATCTTTTGTTAATGATGTTTTATAAATTCATACTTGGGTGTGATGTTGTTTGAAATTTTTTGGCTTTATGCCACTAGTGATTTTTCTTTAAATAACGATGGATTATATGGTGGTAAACTTTGGCTTTGGCCGTAATTGTTAGGCGCTATATACACTGGCACCTATGAGAATACATTTGGGCGTTAGCCTTGTTTTCTAGTAAAGAAATTTTGGGTTAAATTTTAAAACGTGTTTTGTGGTCATATATGGTTTGACCACATGTTCTTTAAGAGTTTTCATTAAAAAAGTGTTTTTTTTTAATTTGTGTTTTGACATAGAATCAAAAAAGAAGTTTGAGTTTAATTATATAAGAGTTTGATTTTTGGTTAAGTTGCTAGTAAAGAGGACTTTTATTGTGTTTTGAACCTTTGAGATTTACAGAATGGATGTTTGAGATCAAAGATTTCTCAGTTGAGATTTTAAATTGTCGTTTAGTGGTTGGGTTAAGTTGAGCTCCCAAATATGAAAGGATGGAAATTTTATTAAAATATTTTTCTGGATTTACAAATATTTTGAATACGTTTTATAAATGGTTGTTTTGGGTTCGACTTGGGTCACCCAAATTTAGAAGTTGAGCTTGGTAGTTGTAATGACTCGGCTAACTCGATTATTTTATGGTTTGAGATACTTGGGTATCTGTTAATAAGAAGAGACTTTTACAGATAGTAATTTTGTTTTAACCGTGGGGCTCAACTAAAGTTTTTGGAAGTTTTCGTATTTGACTTAAAGATTCAAAATAAATTTTGAAGCGTATTCTTAAAAGATTATATATTACAGAATGATTTGGTTACAAAAATTCAAGCTTGTTGTGGTATGTCTTGATTTTGTCTTTTATTGTGTTTAATGACATGCTTACGTGGTTTATGGTTTGTAGAAATCATAATGTTTTTGGGTTTAAATTGCGTTGTATAGCTCGCTTGTCTATCGGACTAATTTTATTGTACATGCTTTCTCTTCGTGTGGAGTAGCACGTGAGGTGATTTATTCACATGGTCAAGTTGGCTTACCTTGATGTTTCAGTCGTGGATCAAAATCTTTGGATTTCGATATCGAGGAAAATGAGGGAAATATTCCCTTGGATTGGTTGACGATTTCTAATTATCCTATAACGGATATTGGAAATTCTTAACCAAAAAGATAGATCAGTGTATTAATACACTGGTGTTTCCATCAAGTCTGATGATGCGATGCGGGAGTTGGCGGTAAGTTTTGTAGAAACGTATTGATGTGTTATTTCTTTGGGAATAAGCTCAGTCTGGATTGAGGTTAGTTGGATACCTTATATGGTAGAGTTGTAATGAATTTATTAGGATGAGTTGTTATATCATCAAATATTGGTAGGCTGCAAGAACGGTGTTTGAGGAATATTTTGAGGTTATCAAGTGCACATCTCACAGAGTGTAACGTCTAGCAAATTATTTTTACCGAGAATTTGGTTTCAAAGGTCGGTTGTTGAAATTTTTAAAATATTTTCAAAATGTAATTGTGCCCAGACATATCATGAACATGCATTTTAAATATCACGAATAGGATTGCATTGAACACTAAGTATGTTCACTAAATAAAAGATAAATAAATAATTGATACATGCATAGTAGTACATGCATCACATGCATTGAAATGATTAGGGTTGGATGCAACTCTTTGGGGATGAGAGCTGTCATCACCCTGGCGCACAATTATTCAAAATTAATTTTATAAATAAAGAGTTTTGAGAAGGATGTTTTGAAAAGATCTCGCGAGTCACACTGTAATAAATTTATTCATAAGATTTCAAATGTTTTTGAAACTGTACCGAAAGATAGCTAGATAATTACTATGTGATGATGGTGATGGATATTGGACATTTACGTTGTAATGGATCTGTCTGTTTTGTCAGAATCTTGTGTTTTATAGAGAGTAAGAATAAATTTTGCAGTTGCACTCGAATAAAGTTGTGCCAAGTGCGATGTATGGTTAGATTTAAATTAGAAAGTTTTCATGATAATTTCCGATATGTGATTTATGGATTTGTGGATTAAGGATGTGTGTGTATACACTATATTTTTGTATTTAACGAGACTTTATCTTTCAGATTAGATTTTGTCCAAGTACTTTGGGTATATTGATATAAAAGTATTTTCATAAATAAAAAGATTTGCGTTGTGAAATTTTACCCTTTTGAGGAAAGGAAGAAATTTTATCAAATTGGATACAAAAAGGAACAATATTTTTTTGGGTTTAACGATTTCTTCAAATCGTGATTTTATTTACAAATTAAGATTTGTAAGTGAAAATAAAATTTTAATGTTAAATCGTGATTTTATTTACAAATTAAGATTTGTAAGTGAGAATAAAATTTTAATTTTAAATCGTGATTTTATTTACAAATTAAGATTTGTAAGTGACAGTAAAATTTTAATGTTTTGAAAAATTAATGTGTATTTTCAATACGAAGGATGTTTCCACGGTTTGTATATTTTCGAAAAGGGGATAAATTGGTTTTAGCAAGTTTGGTTTAAAGAGAACATAAATTTTGTCAATTGAACTGTTTTATAAATTTGCAAACATATTGAAAAGTAAAGGGAAAATAAAAGATTCAAAATGTGGATATTTGAAAAAATTTCAGAGATTTACAAAACCGATGTTTTTCAATGGTAAAGGCATTTTGATTCGAATATAAAAGGAGGTGTAAGACGTAAAGTCTTTTAGAGAGAAGTGGAAAATTTTGAATACAAAATGTTTTGTGTATTGAAAGATTTTATACCCCAGTGGGTTGGTTTTGAGCATAACTAACAATCAAGTCAGGGTGAATTGGTCGTTGTTATCTCTTGTTGTATATGAGATTATAGTCAATTGATTGAAATTTTTTGTGAATTTGAGTTTGATTTGAAAATATGAGTTAGCTGATTTGAGAATCGAGGGTCGCGATATATAGGTTTCGACAACCAGTATTGGTTGATCAATTTTGTTGATTGATGGTATTATTGTAATGTTTGGATATCGTTCTGATCAGTGGTTGAACCTTTAGTGTGGGCAACCAAATTTTAAGTGGTGCAATATAAGTGAGATGCAGTCGATGCTCAATTTAGTTGCGGCGTTATGTTTCTGAATGATTGAAGGAGTCATTGTGCTGAGGATTAATTATTACTAATGTAGAGATTCTATTATTATGAGTTCATGTTTCCTTGGAAATAACGGTATGCGGTTTTGTATTTCATAATTCACGAAGTTGATTGTATTATCGAATTTGATGTTAGTCATTGGACTGGATGATCTTATTAGTGTCGTAGTTTGATATTGAGGTTTTATAATTGTTAAGATTCGAGCTGGTTTTGGAAGCCACTCCGGTATAGAGTAATTGTGACTCTCAGTTGGATAATTGTTGATTATTCACATTGGGTTGATCGAGTAATCATTAGAGCACCGAGTTATTAGAATCAGAATTTTGCGCAGATGTGTTTTATGACGGTTATAGTGCGAATAAGTTCAGATTTGAAATTCGAGGTCGAATTTTTTATTGGTTGGGGAGTATGTAATACCCCATATGTATTTTCGTCGTGTTTGGTCTTGTGCTGACCTTCTCTTAGTAGAAATTTTGATTAGAGTTATCATTGAAAATATCGAGTTATCGTTTATGCTAAGTAGTGTCAATGCTTTAGTGATCATTTGAGATTGTTCGGTTTATGCATGTGGTGGTGTTGAGTTGTTTTGAGGGACAACCTGTCTGTTTACGCAAGTGCGTTGGTCGTTGGGTACGGGTTGGTTCTTGGTTGAGAACTGTTTTGGAAGACAGAGTTTGTTTGCGTTATTGTTGTTATTGCTGTCTTTTGTTTTTACGTTGAGTATCTTGTGGATGTGTTTCCACATTGGTTATGGGCGTTCTGTTCAGATTGGCATATAGTTTTATGTTATGTTGTACGACGATTGTTTTAGTTTTAAATTCGAGGACGAATTTATAATAAGTTGGGGAGAATGTAATACCCCGTATTTTTTTTCAAAATCTTCCTTATTGGTTTTTGGTAATTTGAGGTAGCTTACGAGTTTATGGTTCGTTTCTTGGTTTGGTTAAATAATAATTACTTTTTTTTAGGCCTTGCATATTAGTTGGCCAATAATGGGCCATTCTTTTGTTAATTTAACCGGTCTCTTAAGAGACCTGTTCTTTTTCTACAGCCTTGATTCACTTCTTTTCCTATTTTAAACTTGTTTTTATTCCTTTATATTTCACGTTTCTAAACATAATTTCTTTCCCTCTATTCTTCAAACCCTAGTCGTCATCTCCCTTGCATATTCTCTGAAAATCACTGTCCATTCTTCCTCATAAACCTTCCTGATTTCGGTAAGTAATTATCCCTTATTTAAGTTTCATTCCTAAGCGCTACTTGTGTTCATAAACGTTTTTCAGGTGCATTTCAGAACCGAATTCAGTTCCGTTTCATTCCAGCGATTGTAGACTCAATCCTCTACACGTTTGAGCCTTGTTTTCATAAAACGGTACGTAAATAATTCTGTTTCATTCGCCGTCGTCTCACCGTTTTCAGATGCTATTAACTGTGAATGCTTTTAGTTGTTTCTGCGAACTGTCATTATTGCAACCGATGGTTCTTAGGTTTTCCAGGGTTAGCTATGTGGTTCTAAAGGTTATTATCTGCTGTGTTATGTGTTGATCTCATCGTTTTTTTGGGTTCGGTTTCCTTCGCTTGAAACTGAAATGTTGTGTTCTTTGGTTGTGTTCTTCATGTGTTTGAATCAATCTCTTATGATTCGATAGTTACTTTATGTTGCTTGATTTGAGATTAGAATTTATTGTTCCCTTGGCCATGGAACTCGTTATGAAAATCGTTTTGAGTTGGGGCCATTGACAGTATGAAAAGGAATTTGTGCTTGACATCAGTATGAGAAATTTATATGGCTTGAGATTCTTCTTGTGTTATTATTTCTTGGCGGGATTCTCACTATTCAATTGTCGTTGGCTTAAGTGTTAATCAATGGTTGTTGGCAGGGAATGAATAGTGTAAGTGAAAATTGTGTTGGCTAAAATGCTAATAAATCATGGTGTTAATTTGTTTTACTTAATTGAGTCCCTTAAGTTATTTACTAATTATTCACATTTTATCTAACGTTAATTAATTTCGATTTTAATCTACGGTTTTAGTTTCGATTTATAAATTGGCAATTTGATACATTATATTTTTTGTCATTTAAATTATTTTGATAATATTATTATTTATTATTTATAATAAATTGATAATATTATTATTTATAAATTAATTTGAAAATATCATTTTAAATCTAAGAATAATATTAGATTTATTTATTATTCAATTTTATTTCGATCATTATATTCGGAGATCGATAATTATATTTTTATTAAATAATTTATAATTACTCGGGCAATTTTTAATATTTATTTTTTGACTAGACGTGTCAATTGGACGTTTTAAGATTTTAACGGTTTCCTTATTTACTTTAATAAAGTAAATTATTTGTAACTATTGGTTAGTTGACTTATAAGTTATTGAGTTTCGTTTTAATTCGACTATTATTTTATCTAAGTGGTTCTATAATTATAAACTATGGTTTATAATTGTATATGAATATATTTATTTTATCAAAATTATTTTTGGGATTATAAACTCTAGTTTATATTTTTATAAAATAATTTGGGTCGGGTTAGACTTGTGTCACCCGACATGTGAGGTAGCTTGGTAGTTATTGGTAACTCGGCTAACCCAATATTTGAGGAATTGATTTAAATTATTATTTAAATATTATTTAAATAATATTTTTTTGAAACAGATTTTAAAGCGGTAATTCAATAGACTTGGCTTATTATTGACTTATTAATTATTTGAGTATTGTGCGTACTCATCGTTGTTCGTATTTTGACTCGGGTCATTACGTAGATTAATTATTTATTCTGATTGGCTTTACCTTAACTTGTTGTTTGTGCTAGTCCTATGTGGTGTCTAGTACTCAATAGAGTTAGGGTCCGTTTTTAATAATTATTCGTATTTGTTTAGGCTCATCGACTGTTCGTGCTTTTGAGACGAACAGAATTTAGGCTGTTTGCCAGGAGTTTTCACGTGGATTAGCAAGCAGTGAGTTTATATCGCTATTTACCGCTTTATTAAGTAATTTGTATTTTGTATATATATATATTGTATAAACAGCTTTCAAACTGTTTTCGGCATTATGGATCTGAATTGGAACGGGCTAATCGATGGGCATCATCGAGACTGCGTGCGCATCGGTATATGATCATATGGTATTTGAGGTAGGTTTGAGATACGTGTCACCTAGTGAGGGCGCCGGTGGAAGATACGTCTCCTGGGACTCACGTGTTTATCTGAGTGACTGTCGGGGATCGGTTATGGAGATACGTCTCACCGACACGATAACTGGATTTAGATTATTTGTGGTATAGGGTTACAATGCTTATCCATAATACTATACCCATACCCTAGCGCCTGTTGCGATCCATGAAAATGGGTCGTGACACAAAATCATTGCAATCATGCCAAAGCTGATAAAATAACAGTTGGACAATTCCAACAAACAATAGTCTAAAATATAAATGTAAGACCAAGACATGAATAATCTGATACTACTACTGCGGTTTAAGAGTTTAAAATAGTTCGACTCTTTTATTCTAATATAAAATAAAGAACCTCCGAGAATGAAGAAATGGAGATCGACCAATGATCAAATCATAAACCTGGATTTTTTTTTGAAAACAACGGGGTCAGATTTACGGAATAGAGTTTATATAACCATTTACATTTATTAAGTTGAAAACCTTTAAAACGTTTATTAAAACATTTATTCATTATGGATTATCAATGAAACCCTAAACCAGAATTCTAAATATATTGTCGTGTCGGTGAGACGTATCTCAATAACCGATCCCCGACTACCACTTCATAAATAGTGAGCACAGGAGATGTATTTTCCACCGGTGCCCTCACTAAGGTGAAATGTATCTCAAATCTACCTCAATACCATACCAGTCATTACCGGTGCGCACGCAATCCCGATGATGCGCATCCAGTAGCACGTTCCAAATTCAATCCACAATCCTGAAAATAGTTCGAAAGCTGTTGATACATATATATACAAAATATAACATTTGCTTAATAAAGAGGTAAGTGGAGATATAAACTCCCTGCTTGCTAATCCAAGTGATCCTGACAAGCAACCTAATTCGGATTCGCCTCTGAAGTACGAATAGTCGACGAGTCTAGACAAGGTATAAAAATAATAATTAAAAACAGACCCTAAATCTAGAGAGTACTAGACACCAAATAGGACTAGCTCAAACAACACGTCAAGGTGAAACAATCCAGAGCAAACACAATACCCAAATAAGTAATAATGCCCAAATAATACAAGTCTATTGAGTTCTCGCTTTAAAATCCATTTCAGAAAGATATTATTTAAATATTGTTTTTTAAATAATAAACCAATTTAATTTCCAACTAGTGGGTTAGCCGAGTTACCGATAATTACCAAGCTAACCTCACATGTCGGGCGACCCAAGTCTAACCCGACCCAATCAATTTATCAAAAATATAAACCACAGTTTATAATTCCAAAATAATACCTTTAATAAAATAATAATTCATAATTTAAATGGAATTCAATAGCTTAAAACACAAGTAATCAATAGTTACTAACAATTTACTTAATTAAAATAAATTAAGAAAATTGTTTAAAATCTAAAAACGTCAAATTGACGCTTCTAGTCAATAATTCCAAAATATAATAATTACCTTTTTAGCGATTTAAGCCAAAACATTTAAAACGTTACAAAACAAATGCTAACGTTTCAACTTTTTAGCGATTTAAGACAAACGTTATGAAACCAATCCTTAAAACGTAACGAAACAAATTCAAAATGTTTAAAACGTTACTAAAAAAATGCTAACATTTCACCTTTTTAGCAATTTAAGCCAAACGTTTAAAAAGTTTCGAAACCAATCGAAACGTTTAAAACGTAACGAAACAAATCCAAACATTTCACATTTTTAGTGATTTAAACCAAATGTTTACGAACGTTACGAAACAATTCCAAGCGTTTCACGTTTTTACCGATTTAAGCAAAACGTTTAAAACATTACGAAACCAATCCAAATGTTTAAAACCTTACGAAACAAATCCTAATATTTCACCTTTTTAACGATTTAAGCCAAACGTTTAAAATGTTACGAAACAAATGCAAATGTTTAAAACGTTACGAAACAAATCCTAACGTTTCACCTTTTTAGCGATTGAAGCCAAACGTTTAAAACGTTACGAAACAAATCCAAATGTTTAAGAAGTTACGTAACAGATCCTAACGTTTCGCCTTTTTAGCGATTTAAGCCAAACGTTAAAAATGGTACGAAACCAATCCAAACGTTTAAAACATTACGAAACAAATCCAAATGTTTTGCATTTTTAGAGGTTTAAGCCAAACATTTACAAATATTATGAAACAAATCCAAACTGTTCACTTTTTTAGCAATTTAAGCCAAACATTTAAAACGTTTTGAAACCAATCCCAACGTTTAAAACGTTACGAAATAAATTATAACGTTTCACCTTTTTAGCGATTTAAGCCAAAACGTTTAAAACGTTATGAAACAAATCCCAACGTTTCACCTTTTTAGCAATTTAAGCCAAACGTTAGAAACGTTACGAAACTAATCCAAACATTTTCCCATTATAACGATTTAAACCAAACATTTAAAATACTATAAAAAAATCAAAATGTGTAATATCCCGTATTTTTAATTTTTTTTAATTTTAATTTTTGCATTCCGTCAAGGTTTATATTATTATTATTATTAAATATTTTTATTTAATTTTATTAGAGTTGTTCGTTGATTCGGTCGTGATTCGGTTCGTATTTGGTTTGTATTATTAAATTTTAAGAAAAAAAAGAAATATAAATGAATGTATATTCCATGAAAAAAACCCCATGCATTTTCTATCATTTTCCACGTGAAAGTTAGCCCATACAAATTGTGCATGGCCAAAGGCCCATTCAGATTTAAACTTCAATATTGAAGCAGAAGCTAAATGTTAGTAGCATAATTTGCTGCGTTTTCTTTTTTCTTTTTCCTATAAATTCTAACATTCTAAAAAAACCTAATTTTCTTTCCCTTCAATTCCTTCCAACCCTAGCCGTCTATCCTCTCATTTTTCTGGATTAAAACGATGCTCTTCTTCCTTGGTGAGTTTGGTAGATTATTGTTCTTATTCTTGCATGTTTTGCTTAAATCGACTCTATCGTTCCTAAGCTTGTTCTCATTCGGTTTATGTTTGTTTGGAGATCCGTTTCATCTCAGCGGTAGAAGACTCGGTCCTCTTTGTTCTCTAACTTTTGGAATCGATTTTTGTACGTTATATTTTCCGTTATGATTGTCACCGTCTTACCGTTTCAATTTATTTGCTTTTTTGAATTCTAAAACGATACTTTCGTTTTTCGATGCATTTGCAGCCGTTTTTAGATCGAATTCAGATCCGTCTCGTCCTAGTTCAAGTAGACTCATGCCTCTATAATTCCCAACTTTGTTTTTGCCAAACAGTACGTAAATCAATCCTCTTGAGCTGCCGTTGTTTCATTGTTTTTATGAGTTATTATTGGTCATGTTCCTTTATAGTTGTTGCCGATTTCTATTAACTCTTTGGTATTGATTTTGTTGTTTTTGTGATATTAAACCTCTTATAATGTTAGATATTTTAATATTTAAGCTCTCAGTGTTGAATTGTTTCATCGTTTTCAGTTGTTTTCTCCGCATTTAATTTCAGTGAAAGTTCTTTAGTTTTGATGTCTTGGTTGTTATTGTGTTGGATTTAATATGTGAAGTTTGGGTTTCTTGGTTGAAGGGCAAGTTAAGATTTCTATATCAATTCATTCTAGGAGTGGCGGGTTATAATTTGTATTGAAGAAGATGGTCAATTGTTCATATAATCGTTAAAGTTTTTGCCTTGTACTTCATTGTCATTGGTTAGGATTGGTAATTCGTGGGTTTTGTTAAGTGGCTTGAAAGTGATGGTTTAATTCCTAAAGAGTCATGAGTTTTTACTACTTTACTTTATTTGATCCTTATTTTATTTATTTCAATCAATTGAACCCATTAAGTTATTTTCTAAATATTTCACATTTCACATTTTAAATTTTATTATTTGGTTTTAATTTTATTTTCGAACTTCGTTTCGATTTATAATTTGGCAACATTATTAATTTTTAATCTAGATAATGTTTGTTTTAATTATTTCCTAATATATTTTGATTATTATAAACGGAAAGTGACAATTACATTTTAGTCAATAATTATAATTACTCAGGAGATTATTAATTTTGAAAAGTTGTGCATAGACGCGCCCATTGGACGTTATAAGATTTTTACTAGGCTTCTTAAATTACTTTAATAAAGTAAATTATTTGTAACTATTAGTTACTCGAGTTCTAAGTTATTGAGTTCCGTTTTAAATTCAACTATTATTTTATCAAAGATTGTTTCTCCAATTATAAACTATGGTTTATAATTGAATATAAATATATTTATTTTATCAAAGTTATTTTTGAGAATTTTAAACTCTCATTTATATTTTTGATAGAATATATTAGGTTGGGTTGGGTTGGACTTGGGTCACCCGACATATGAGGTAGCTTGGCAGTTATTGGTAACTCGGCTAACCCAATATTTGAGGAATTTATTTAAGTTATTATTTAAATATTATTTAAGTAATATTTCCCGGAACGGATCTTAAAGCGGGAACTCAATAGACTTGACTTATTTGATTATCTGAGTATTGTATTACTCGATGTTGTTCGTATTTTGACTCGGGTCATTACGTGATTAATTGTTCAATCTGTTCTGGCTATGTTTCTTCTTGACTTGGTTTTGTGCTAGTCCTATGTAGTGTCTAGTACTCTCTAGAGTTAGGGGTTGATTTTAATATTGGGTTCTACTCTATTCTTAGACTCGTCGACTACTCGTGCTTCAGAGTTGAATCAGGTTTTGTCGCTTTCCAGGTTTTCACGTGGATTAGCAAGCATTGAGTTTGTAGTGATATTTACCGCTTTATTAAGTACCGTATCATATTTTAATATTATAAATGTTTTTGAACTGTTTTTACGATTATGGATCTGGATTGGAACAAGCTACTCGATAGGCTCGTATCGAGATTGTGTGCACCGGTATATACTCTGGGATCGGCAGACTATGGTCTTGCTTACGCTGGTAATTTGACGAGGATTTGTTCCCGTTAACTTTGGGTTAATTTTTTGGTATGCTATGTCATTCTCGCGCTGGGATCATTTCAATACTGTATTCCTTAATCATATTATATATTAGTATAAGATGTTTTGATATAAGGGTTTTAAACTTAATAAATGTAAATAGTATTGCGAACTCATCTCAATATATCTGACCCCGTTGTTTTCCCAAATTTTTCAGGTTTATGATTTGAACGTTTGGTTGATCTCTGTGTCTTCATTCTCCGGAGGTTCTTTAATTTTTGAATAAAAAGTCAAATTGATTTAAACTCTTACACCGCAGTAGTAGTATTGATTATTTATGTTTTAGACTATTGATTGTTGGAATGGTCCAACTTTTACTTTATTTTCTTTGGCATGATTACAGTGTTTATGGTATTTTATATATTTCCATACTATTGGAGGTTTTCTTAAGATAAGAATATTTAAATTATATGTTGTTTGTATGTACTGCTAGACTAGGCTAAAGTCTCGGTTGCCCCCTAGCATGTGATTTTCTGCAGGTACATAGTTGCTTATGATATTTAAATGTTTTCCGCAAGGCTTGCTACGGGTGTTGGTACAACCATACCCATACCCTAGCGCCGGTCATGATATCTGAAAATGGGTGGTGACAAAACGTTTAAACCATTACAAAAAAAATCCTAACGTTTCACCATTTTAGCTATTTAAGCCAAACGTTTCAAACGTTTCGAAACAAATCCAAATGTTTCACCTTTTTAGCGATTTAAGCCAAACGTTTACAAAAGTTACGAAACAAATCCAAACATTTCACCTTTTTAGCGATTTAAGCCAAACGTTTATAATATTACGAAACAAATACCAATGTTTACCTTTTTAGCGATTTAAGCCAAACGTTTACAAACGTTACGAAACAAATCCGAACGTTTCACATTTTTAGCTGTTTAAACCAAACATATAAAACGTTATGAAAGCAATCCAAACATTTGAAATGTTATGAAACAAATCCAAACGTTTAACCTTTCTAGCGATTTAAGCCAAACATTTACAAACGTTCCGAAACAAATCCTAACGTTTCACAGTTTTAGTGATTTAAGCCAAACGTTTAAAACATTATGAAACAAATCCTAATGTATCACCTTTTTAGCGATTTAAGCCAAATGTTTAAAACGTTTCAAAACAAATCTAAACGTTTCACCTTTTTAACAATTTAACCAAAACATTTAAAACGTTATGAAACCAACCCAAACATTTAAAACGTTACGAAACAAATCCAAACGTTTCACCTTTTAAGCGATTTAAGTCAAACGTTTACAAACGTTATGAATCAAATCAAACGTTTCATCTTTTTAGCGAATTAAGGAGAACGTTTAAAATGTAACGAAACCAATCCAAACGTTTAAAACGTTATGAAACAAATCCAAACGTTTCACCTTATTAACAATTTAAGCTAAATGTTTCAAACGATAGGAAACAAATCCAAACGTTTCACCTTTTTAGCAATTTAAGCCAAACGTTAAAAATGTTACGAAACAAATCCAATCGTTTAAAACGTTACGAAACAAACTAAAGTTTCACCTTTTATTGATTTAAGCCAGAGATTAAAACGTTACAAAACAAATCCTAACGTCTCACCTTTTTAAAGATTTAAGCCAAACGTTTAAAACGTTATGAAACAAATCCAAACGTTTCACCTTTTTAACGATCTAAGCCAAACGTTTAAAATGATTCGAAACAAATCCAAATATTTAAAACGTTATGTAACAAATCCTAACATTTCACCTTTTTAGTGATTTAAGCCAAACGTTTAAAACGTTACGAAATAAATCACAACGTTTCACCGTTCTAGCAATTTAAGACAAACGTTTAAAACGTTATAAAAGAAATCCAAATGTTTAAAACGTTACGAAATAAATCCAAGCGTTTCACCTTTTTAGCAATTTAAGCCAAACGTTCAAAACGTTACGAAACTAATCCAAACGTTTAAAACATAACAAAACAAATGCAAACGTCTCACCTATTTAGCGATTTAAGCTAAACATTTACGAACGTTACGAAACAAATCCAAACATTTCACTTTTTAGCGATTTATGCCAAACGTTTAAAACGTTATGAAACCAATCCAAACGTTTCAAACGTTATTAAAAAAATGCAAACATTTCTCTTTTTTAGCGATTTAAGCCAAACGTTACAAAACAAATCCAACCGATTCACCTTTTTAGCGATTTTAGCCAAATGTTTAAAACATTGCGAGACAAATCCAAATATTTAAAACGTTACGTAACAAATCCTAACGTTTCACCTTTTTAGTAATTTAAACCAAACGTTAAAAATGGTACGAAACTAATCCACACGTTTAAAACATTAAGAAACAAATTCAAATGTTTCACCTTTTTAGAGGTTTAAGTCAAACGTTTATAAATATTACGAAACCACTCCAAACGTTTCACCTTTTTAGCTATTTAAGCCATACGTTTAAATTGTTATGAAACCAATCCAAACGTTTAAAACGTTACGAAACAAATCCTATGGTTTCACCTTTTTAGCGATTTAATCCATATGTTTAAATTGTTATAAAACCAATCCAAACGTTTAAAACGTTACGAAAGAAATCCTAAGGTTTCACCTTTTTAGCGATTTAATCCATACGTTTAAATTGAATGAAACCAATCCAAACTTTTAAAACTTTACGAAACAAATCCTAACATTTCACATTTTTAGCGATTTAAGACAAACGTTTAAAAGGTTACGAAATAAATCCAAACGTTTCATGTTTTTAGCGATTTAAGCCGAAAGTTTGAAAAATTATGAAATAAATCCAAACGTTTCCCCTTTTAACGATTTAAGCGAAACTTTTAAAATGTTACGAAACAAATCCAAACGTTTAAAACGCTACGAAACAAATCCTAACATTTTACCATTTTAGCAATTTAACCCAAACGTTTAAAACGTTTCGAAACAATTCCAAACGTTTCACATTTTTAGCAATTTAAGACAAGCGTTTACAAATGTTACGAAATAAATCCAAACGTTTCACCTTTTTAGCGATGTAAGCCAAATGTGTAAAACATTACGAAACAAATCCAAACGTTTCACATTTTTAGCGATTTAAGCCAAACGTTTACAAACGTTACGAAACAAATCCAAACGTTTCCTCTTTTTAGTAATTTAAGCCAAACATATAAAACATTACGAAACCAATCCAAACGTTTAAAACGTTACTAAACAAATCCAAACGTTTAACCTTTTTAGCGATTCAAGCCAAAAGTTTATAGACGTTACGAAACAAATCCAAACGTTTAACCTTTTTAGCGATTTAAGCCAAATGTTTAAAATGTTACGAAACCAATCCAAACGTTTCCAACGTTACGAAACCAATCCAAATTTTTCAAATGTTACTAAACAAATGCAAACGTTTCCCCTTTTTAGCGATTTAAGCCAAACGTTTAGAAATGCTATAAAATAAATCCAAATGTTTCCCCTATTTAACGATTTAAGCCAAACGTTTACAAACGTTATGAATCAAATCCAAATGTTTCACCTTTTTAGCGATTTAAGCCAAACGTTTACAAACGTTAAGAAACAAATGCAAACGTTTATCTTTTTAGCGATTTAAGCCAAACGTATAAAACGTTACGAAACCAATCCAAACGTTTAAACCGTTATGAAACAAATCCAAACATTTAACCTTTTTCGCGATTTAAGCCAAACATTTACAAATGTTACGAAACAAATCCAAACGTTTCCCCTTTTTAGTAATTTAAGCCAAACATATAAAACATTATGAAACCAATCCAAACGTTTAAAACGTTACTAAACAAATCCAAACGTTTAACCTTTTTAGCGATTCAAGCCCAACGTTTACAAACGTTACAAAACAAATCCAAACGTTTCACCTTTTTAGCGATTTAAGCCAAACGTTTAAAATGTTACGAAACCAATCCAAACGTTTCCAACGTATGAAACCAACCCAAATGTTTCAAATGTTACTAAACAAATGCAAACGTTTCCCCTGTTTAGTGATTTAAGCCAAATGTATAGAAATGCTATAAAACAAATCCAAATGTTTCTCCTATTTAACGATTTAAGCCAAACGTTTACAAACGTTATGAAACAAATCCAAATGTTTCACCTTTTTAGCGATTTAAGCCAAACGTTTACAAACGTTAAGAAACAAATGCAAACGTTTCTCTTTTTAGCGATATAAGCCAAACGTATAAAACGTTACGAAACCAATCCAAACGTTTAAACCGTTACGAAACAAATCCAAACATTTAACCTTTTTCGCGATTTAAGCCAAACGTTTACAAACGTTACGAAACAAATCCAAACGTTTCCCCTTTTTAGCGATTTAAGCCAAACGTTTACAAACGTTACGAAACAAATTCAAACATTTCACCGTTTTAGAAATTTAAGCCAAACGTTACGAAACAAATTCAAACGTTTCCCCTTTTTGCGATTTAAGCCAAACGTTTAAAGAATTACGAAACCAATCCAAATGTTTCCAACATTGCGAAACCAATCCAAACGTTTCAAACATTACGAAATAAATCCAAATGTTTCCCCTTTTTAATGATTTAAGACAAACGTTTACAAACGTTACTAAACATATCCAAACGTTTCACCTTTTCAGCGATTTAATCCAAACGTTTAAAACGTTACGAAACAAATCCAAATGTTTAAAATGTTACGAAACAAATCTAAACGTTTCATCTTTTTAGCGATTTAAGCCACACGTTTAAAACGTTACGAAACAAATCCAAATGTTTCCCCTTTTTAGCGAATTAAGACAAATGTTTAAAACATTACGAAACAAATCCTAATGTATCACCTTTTTAGCGATTTAAGCCAAATATTTAAAACGTTTCGAAACAAATCCAAATGTTTCACCTTTTTAGCGATTTAATCCAAACATTTAAAACGTAATGAAACCAATCCAAACGTTTAAAACATTACGAAACAAATCCAAACGTGTCACCTCTTTAGCGATATAAACCAAAAGTTTACAAATGTTATGAAACAAATCCAAACGTTTCATGTTTTTAACGAATTAAGTAGAAGGTTTAAAATGTAATGAAACCAATCCAAAGGTTTATAACGTTACAAAACAAATCCAAACGTTTCACCTTATTAGCAGTTTAAGCTAAACGTTTCCAACGTTAAGAAACAAATCTAAACGTTTCACCTTTTTAGCAATTTAAGCCAAACATTTAAAACGTTAGGAAACAAATCCAAACGTTTAAAACGTTACGAAACAAACTAAAGTTTCACCTTTTAGTGATTTAAGTTAGAGTTTAAAACGTAACCAAACAAATCCAAACGTTTCACATATTTAGCTATTTAAGCCAAACATTTAAAACTATATGAAATAAATCCAAATATTTAAAATGTTACGTAACAAATCCTAAAGTTTCACCTTTTTAGCGATTTAAGCCAAACTTTTAAAATGTTACGAAACAAATCCTAACGTTTCACCGTTTTAGCAATTTAAGCCAAACATTTAAAACGTTACAAAACAAATCCAAATGTTTAAAACGTTACGAAACAAATCCAAACGTTTCACCTTTTTAGCAATTTAAGCCAAACGTTTAAAACGTTACCAAACGAATCCAAATGTTTAAAACGTTACAAATCAAATCCAAATGTTTTACCTATTTCAGCGATTTAAGCCAAACGTTTAAAACGTTACAAAACAAATCCAAATGTTTAAAACGTTACGTAACAAATCCTAACGTTTCACCTTTTTAGCAATTTAAACCAAACGTCAAAAATGATACGAAACCAATTCAAACGTTTAAAACATTAAGAAACAAATCCAAACGTTTTGCCTTTTTAGTGGTTTAAGTCAAACGTTTACAAATTTTACGAAACAAATCCAAATGTTTCACCTTTTTAGCGATTTCAACCAAACTTTACGAAACCAATCCAAAAGTTTAAAACGTTACGAAAAAAATCCTAAGGATTCACCTTTTTAGCGATTCAAGCAAAAATGCTTAAAACGTCACGAAACAAATGCAAACATTTCACCTTTTTAGTGATATAAGACAAACGTTTAAAACATTACGAAATAAATCCCAACGTTTCACGTTTTTAGCGATTTAAGCTAAACGTTTGAAACGTTACGAAACAAATCCTAACGTTTCCCCTTTTTAACGATTTACGCCAAACTTTTAAAATATTACGAAACAAATCCAAAAGTTTAAAATGTTACGAAACAAATCCAAATATTTAAAATGTTACGAATCAAATCCTAACATTTCACCATTTTAGCAATTTAAGCCAAACGTTTCTAAACAAATCCAAACATTTCACCATTTTAGCGATTTAAGCCAAACGTTTACAAACGTTATGAAACAAATCCAAACGTTTCACCTTTTTAGCGATTTAAGACAAATGTATAAAACGTTACGAAACAAATATAAACGTTTCCCCTTTTAGCGATTCAAGCCAAACGTTAACAAATGTTACGAAACAAATCCAAACGATTAACTTTTTTAGCAATTTAAGCCAAACATATAAAACGTTACGAAACCAATCCAAACGTTTAAAACGTTACGAAACAAATCCAAATGTTTCACCTTTTTAGCGATTCAAGCCAAATGTTTAGTAAAGTTACGAAACAAATCCAAAAGTTTCCCCTTTCTAGCGATTTAAGCCAAATGTTTAAAACGTTACGAAAACAGGCCAACCGTTTCCAACGTTACGAAACCAATCCAAATGTTTCAAACGTTACGAAACAAATCCAGACGTTTCCCCTTTTTAGCGATTTAAGCCAAATATTTACTAACGTTACGAAACAAATCCAAATGTTTCACCTTTTTAGCGATTTAAGGCAAATGTTTACAAACGTCACAAAACAAATCCAAATGTTTCCCCTTTTTAGCAATTTAAGCCAAACATTTAAAATGTTACGAAACTAATACAAATGTTTCCAACGTTACAAAACCAATCCAAACGTTTAAAACGTTACGAAACATATCAAAATATTTCCCTTTTTAGCGATTTAAGCCAAACGTTTACAAACGTTAGGAAACAAATCCAAACGTTTCACCTTTTCAGCGATTTAAGCCAAACGTTTGAAACGTTACGAAACCAATACACATGTTTAAAACGTTACGAAACAAATCCAAATGTTTCACCTTTTTAGCGATTTAAGCTAAACGTTCACAAACGTTACGAGAGAAATACAAACGCTTCACCTTTTTATCAATTTAAGCAAAATGTTTAAATGTTTTGAAACCAACCCAAACGTTTAAAATAATATTAAACAAATCCAAACATTTTCCCTTTTTAGCGATTTAAGCCAAACGTTTACAAATGTTACGAAACAAATCCAAATGTTTCACTATTTTATCAATTTAAGCAAAACATTTAAAATGTAACGAAACTAATCCAAACGTTTAAAACATTACGAAACAAATCTAAACGTTTCACATTTTTAGCAATTTAAGCTAAACGTTTTAAACGTTACGAAACAAATCCAAACGTTTCACCTTTTTAGCAATTGAAGCTAACGTTTAAAACGTTACGAAACAAATCCAAACGTTTCAAATGTTACGAAACAAATCCAAACTTTTCACCTTTTAGCGATTTAAGCTAGACGTTTAAAACGTTACGCAACAAATCCTAACGTTTCACCTTTTTAAAGATTTAAGCCAAAAAATTAAAACGTAACTAAACAAATCCTAACGTTTCACCTTTTTAGCGATTTAAGCCAAACGTTTAAAACGATACGTTCCAAACAATTAAAACGTTACGTAACAAATCCTAACGTTTCACCTTTTTAGCGATTTAAGCCAAACGTTTAAAACGGAAAGAAACAAACCTAAAGTTTCACCGTTTTAGCGATTTAAGCCATACGTTTAAAATGTTACATAAGAAATCCAAATGTTTAAAACATTACGAAACAAATCCAGACGTTTCACCTTTTTAGCAGTTTAAGCCAAACGTTTAAGACGTTACGAAACAAATCCAAACGTTTCACCTTTTTAGCGATTTAAGCCAAATGTTTACACACACCATGAAACAAATCCAAATGTTTCACCTTTTTAGCTATTTAAACCAGACATTTAAAACGATACGAAACGAATTCAAATGTTTCTCCTTTTTGGCGATTTAAGCCAAACGTTTAAAACGATACGAAAGAAATTCAAACATTTAAAACGTTACGTAAAAACTCCTAACGTTTTACCTTTTTACCGATTTAAACCAAACGTTTAAAACGCAATGAAACAAATCCTAACGTTTTACCGTTTTAGCGATTTAAGCCTACGTTTAAAATGTTACAAAACAAATCCAAATGTTTAGAACGTTACGAAACAAATCCAAGCGGTTCACCTTCTTAGCAATTTAAGCCAGACAATTAAAACGTTACGAAACCAATCCAAACGCTTAAAATGTTACGAAGCAAATCCAAATGTTTCACCTTTTTAGCGATTTTAGCCAAAAGTTTACAACGTTAAGAAACAAATCCAAACGGTTCACCATTTTATCAATTTAAGGCCAACGTTTAAAATGTTGCGAAACTAATCCAAACGTATAAAACTTTATGAAACAAATCCAAACGTTTGACTTTTTAGGGATTTCAGCCAAACGTTTACAAACGTTACGAAACAAATCCAAACGTTTCACCTTTTTAGCGATTTAAGACAAAAGGTGAATACGTTATGAAACCAATCCAAACGTTTAAAACGTTATGAAACAAATCCAAACGTTTCCCCTTTTTAGCAATTTAAGCCAAACGTTTACAAACTTTACGAAACAAATCCAAATGTTTCCACTTTTTATCAATTTATGCAAAACATTTAATATGTTACGATACCAATCCAAACGTTTTAATCTTTACGAAACAAATCCAAACGTTTCACTTTTTTAGCAATTGAAGCTCAATGTTTAAACTGTTACGAAACAAATCCAAACGTTTAAACCGTTACGAAACAAATCCAAACGTTTGATCTTTTTATCAATTTATGCAAAACTTTTAATATGTTACGAAACCAATCCAAACATTTAAAACATTACGAAACAAATCCAAAAGTTTCACCTTTTTAGCAATTTACTCTAAACGTTTTAAACTTTACGAAACAAATCCAAACGTTTCACTTTTTTCGCAATTGAAGCTAAACGTTTAAACCGTTACGAAACAAATCCTAAAGTTTACCTACTAGCGATTTAAGCCAGACATTTAAAACGTTCCGCAACAAATCATAATGTTTCACCTTTTTAAAGATTTAAGCCAAACGTTTAAAAGGTTACTAAACAAATCCAAACGTTTCACCTTTTTAGCGATTGAAGCCAAACGTTTAAAACGTCACGAAAGAAATCCAAACATTTAAATGTTACATAACAAATCCTGACATTTCATCTTTTTAGCCATTTAAGCCAAATATATAAAATGGAATGAAATAAATCCTAATGTTTCACCGTTTTAGCGATTTAAGCCATATGTTTAAAATATTACAAAACAAATCCAAATGTTTTAAACGTTACGAAACCAATCCAAACATTTCACCTTTTTAGCAATTTAAGCCAAACGTTTAAGATGTTACCAAACCAATCCAAACGTTTCACCTTTTTAGCAATTTAAGTCAAATGTTTACAAACGTTATGAAACAAATCCAAACGTTTCACCTTTTTAGCGATTTAAGACAGATGTTTAAAACGTTACGAAACAAATCCTAACGTTTCACCTTTATAAGATATAAGCCAAACGTTTAAAATGTTACGAGACAAATCCAAACGTTTCTCCTTTTTAGCGAAATAAGCCAAACGTTTAAAACGTTACGAAACAAATCCAAACATTAAAAATATTACGTAGCAAATTCTAATGTTTCACCCTTTTAGCGATTTAAGCCAAACGTTTAAAACTTTACGAATCAAATCCTAACGTTTCACTGTTTTAGTGATTTAAGCCAAACGTTTAAAATATTACAAAACAAATCCAAATGTATAAAACGTTATGAAACAAATCCAAACGTTTCACCTTTTTAGCAATTTAAGCCAAACAATTAGAACGTTACGAAACAAATCCAAACGTTTAAAATGTGATGAAACAAATCCAAATGTTTCACCATTTTAGCGATTTTAGCCAAACGTTTACAACGTTAATGTAATACCCCAAAATATTTAAGTATTTAATTGGACCATGTGTCCAATTCTGATTCGCTAGGGTGGCGATATTGGAAATACTTTCGAAGAAATTAAAGTAAATAAGTGTTTAGTAGGTCGGTCTTGGGAAAGTAATTATGTGGAATTTAATATCATATTCCAATTCTAAAGTTGGAATTTAAATTAAAAGGAAAAATGTCAAGAAAAGTCCCAAACTAGAGTCCAGGGACTAAAGTTGTAATTTAACCAGTTAATTCCCGGAAAGGGAAATTATTTCGCCAAGGTCCGCGAGATATTTTATAGTATATGTGGTAAAAGTTTCGGGTCAATCGGAGACCTTTTTAAATTTGGACGCGGATGCGTTTTGGGCTAAATTGGAACTTTTAAAAAGTTCAAGGACTAAAGTGTAAATTAGCCAATTAAATCTCGAAAATGACAATTGGAAGATTATTGATGGAAAGTAATAATCTTGTGTTAATATTATTTATTTGAATATATATAATACGTATGTAATTGAGTTAAAAGGATAAATTAACCATTTGGTTAAAATAGAAAGTTTAAAAGAGAAATGGTTTAAACAAAAGAAATGAAGGATTAAAACATACTTTTTCCATGATATATGTAAGAAAGGATATGAATCAGATGATTCAAGAAGCATCAGGAAGGAAGAAACGAAGAACTTTATCGACGAAGCTTACGATCGATGCGGTTTCGCCGTTTCTAATCCAAATCGCGCGTTCTTTATGTCAAATTACTCGGGATTCAATCCTCTATCATATTCAAGCATCAAAACAAGGTAAGAATGAGTTATAGAGATGAATAATGGTTGATTAAAAGGTTATTTTGAAGTTAAATGATATTAGTATATCGAATTCGTCGAAACTAGGTCGATTTTGGTGTTTACGGAAAAACTAACATGCGGGTACTGTTGGGGATTGAGTTTTGTATGTGTAGGGAGCGTTAGAGCACGTCGCAATGACCGAAAACGGTTCTTGGAGCTGTGCGAAAGACCGCACACAAAAGTGTGCGGGCGCACACCAGGTTGTGCGCGCGCACATAGATAGCCAAAAGTTTGAGCATTTCTGCCCCGTTTTGACCTAATTTTCGACTTCAAATACGTCGGACATTGAAAAAGGTAATTTGAATATCGAACGTGACGTGTTCGATTAGGGTTTGGAGGTATAAGGAACCTATGATTGAAAATCGATTAACAAGAGATATAACAAGTATCTCGACTAAGTATTAAAAACACGATCAAAGTTAAAGGACGTATTTAGAATAAGATCGTGTAAATCTAAGTTTATAACTTAGGATTTTAGTACTAACCCTACGTTTATGAATTAAACGTATAGGTAATTCGACTAAGTAACTGACGTATCGACGAGCTACCAGGCCGATGAGCTGGAATAGCTGTGTGATCAAACGACGCATGGAAGTTCATGGAATCTTTATATTATTATTATTCGGAAAGCGGTCACTGTGAGTGGCAATTTACTTTCGCGTATTATTATTATTAAAGTTATTTTAATATATTAAGAATATTATTATCAATACATCGCATTTATATGATTTGTTAATATAAGATGTTATGTTCGATGAATTTGATTATATGAATATTGTTATATTCATTGGTTTAAATATGAATATCTAGTGTGCGATCCGAAGAAACCAACTACCTATTGGGTGTCAATAGGATGTGTGATCACCGGTATTTGAGTCAGTCTAGCGTGTTTAGATTGTCTATGAGATTACCAAAAGCGCATACGATATGAATGTGATACGAGTGAGAACTCGGTTACGGTGTAACCTGAGCCCCATATCTAGTGGGTTGGACCCACCAGTGAGTTGGACTCACACTTTGAGATTAAGAGATTGGTCGCGGCTGACGTGGTTGAGTGTGAACACTCCCGGGTCGGACCATTTGGATCAATTTGATTCGAATATTCAGAATAAGATAAGTTAAGAGTTTAAGATTAGGGTTTTGGTCGGATCTGCGATTTGCAAATATTATGTTATTTTCATATTATATTGAGATATATATAAATATGATTGAGTTTGTGATGTGTATTTTCATAATACCGATAATAAGTTGCATACTCACTCAGTATTTTCCCAAATACTGACCCCTCACTCTGATGTTTTCAGGTAGCCGGAGTCGGATCAGACAAACCATCTCCATTGTGCCAGAAGTCGTTCGACTTGCACAAGTATGAAATCCTAGAGCTGCAGTAGTCAGTAGACGTCAATATAAGATTTATGAAATGATTTCAAACTGTTAACTCTTAATGTAAACATGGATATGATATTTTATTATCTTATAATTATATTATTTAAAAGAGTTTTCTAAAAATGTTTTATATACAATATTATACTTTTAATTGCGAAAAATTATTAGTAGTTTTAGGCTTGCTACGGGTTTCGGAGCTACCACTCCCATTCCCTAGCGCCGGTCTCAGCTCAATAATTTGGGTCGTGAAAATTGTGGTGTCAGAGCAGTTGGTCCAGTTACCTCTGCTAAGATGCGTTTGTCGGTTAAGTAATCTAGGAACTACTCCAGCTATAGAGTTGAGCTTTGTCTTATCCAAGTCGTTAGTATGATGTGCTTTGTGATGAGCACGATAAAATGATTTGTGAAATACTTATTTGTTTCTTGTGACACGTATATACGAGATATATACGTATATGTTGTTTCGATGAGACAAGCATACATGATATGCTTTTGAGATGAAGCTTCTAGGAGAGGTATTGCCTCATATGAATAGAATATAATTGATATGATTGTGATTTGATGTCATATATATGTGTGCTTAGCATCAGATAATGTGAGAAATGTTATAGGATTCGATCGATCGAAATTTTAGAAAGAGTGTGAAGAAGGAATGCAAAGTTGTAGAAGTTGAAGAACTTTCCAGGAACAGAGTTTAAAGGTCTAGAGAACTTACAAAACTCAAAGTTTATAACTTTTAAAATTTATTTGTTTAACAATTTCGAAAGCATAATTGTGCCTAGACCCATAATAGTCATTGATAATTGCCACGACATCGATAGAAAATGCATCACTACATATATCAATACATGCATTATGCATCATATGCATTATGTTCAGACGAAGAGGTGAGATGTGGAAACTTTTTGGGGATGAGAGACGTCATCACCCTAGTGCACAATTTTGCTAAGATTTAAATGGAATTTTGAAATGAGTCATTCTATTTGAAAGAGTTTTCAAGAAGTTTTGTTTTTATGTAAGTATACCTAGACCAGAACTCTGTGACAGAAGTGAAGTGCCCGCGAGCAAGCTGCGATCAAGGACACGAGAAGATCGAATACGTATAATTGCGAGAATATAGGAGTTATACTTCTAGGATATGAACTTAGCCTTGATTAAACAGGCTAGTAGACTATTAGAATAATAGATGTGTTCGGATAATGATTCATATCCGATTAATAATGAGTTAGAACATGAATGTTATGTTTTGCTACTTTTAATGCTTGATTAAATCCATGTGAGCGGAATGCTCACAAGACTTAAATTACAATACGTAATCAAGGAAATCTAGGGGACACTGATTTTCTTGAATCCGGTCAACATAGATGCTTATAGCTACGATAGTAATATGCGTATAACATATACAACGCGAGTATATGTTTTGATAATTTGCTAAGTCTATAATGAGTTAGAACACTCAGAAGACTAGCAATAAGTGACGTAATCATAGAAGGTCGGAAGGAAGGAGATGTTCCTAAAGTCCAACGTATGTGGACAGCAATTAGTCATGACGATTTGGAAGTGTTATATTGTAAGGAATTTATCAGTATTCCTTTATATAATCGGTATATTATGAACAAAGAACTGTGCTAACGTGTGCTGTTGCACAACAAGTATATGAAGCGAGAGAAGAAGATCAAGGTAACAAAATCGAATACAACCTAGTCTAATTGGCCAGTAAAGGCCAGAAATAAGATGAAAGTCAATGGGAACCTAGTAAGATAAAGTAGGATTATACAAGCAATGGGAATGCCGCAGTAATCCAATGTCGTTATGAATCAGTTAGCCGTTAAAGTAACTGAAATAAAGAATTGTATGCCAATGAAAGGACGATAGATACAAAGATAATATTGACGTGAAGAAAGGAACACCTATAGAGGTTGATAGTGATATACATAAGATAAGGCTAAAAGAGTTTAACGGATCAAGCGGTATGCTAGATCCTCTTGGAGAAATAAAGTAAGATGTTCGTGCACATCGAGCGGACAAAGGACGAATAGTATTGTCGATCAAGATGTCGATGAAAAGTTTAACTCATGATTAGTTTCGACAAGCAATTAGAGCAGTGGAAAGACCAAAAAGTGATGAGCCAAGCAAACGTGTGACGGGAATACATATATATAAAAGGATGTGAAGAAGAGATTCAATATTAGAATAGAACCATACTAAAGAAAGTGATAGAGCAAATAGTATGAATTAAGTTTGTGACCCGACTTAGAAAATACTTTTTACCATTAGTTCCAGTTAAGGATAATCGGGAAAGATCAAGGTACTTAGATCAGAAGATATAATGAAGATGAATAATTGAAGTATGCGATAAGAAAGATCGAGAGATAAACAAAAAGAACTGTAATCGATGGATTAAGAGTTGACACTTCCACCTCAAGGTTTCGATTATGAAGT
Source organism: Mercurialis annua (assembly GCF_937616625.2). NCBI lineage: Eukaryota > Viridiplantae > Streptophyta > Magnoliopsida > Malpighiales > Euphorbiaceae > Mercurialis > Mercurialis annua. The sequence continues at coordinate 35,739,084 of NC_065574.1, read as the reverse complement.
GGAATAGTAGGTTGTGAAAGGTACAAACGTAATGGGTGCTTGTGAAGTGCTAAACCTTAAACTTCGAATTAGATCAAATAGGAAGTAATGTGATTGATATAGAAGATTCATTATGATCCTTAAAGGATTAAGATGTGTTAGACACGATCAAACTTGTTTGATATAGTCCCAGAAGAAGATCCTCAGGGAGAGGGCTTCGGGGAAGAAGAATTACCAGACGAGTACGACATTGAAGAGTACCGAAGTGACCATTGCTAATCAAGTGTACGGAAATATCGCAATCTGAGGGAGGATGCAAAGATAGCCAACGGCCAGGCACAAGTGGCTCTGAATCGGGTTAAAAGGAAAATGTGCTCCTTATCACAAGGAATGCTACCAGTTGGACTGTATTCCACTGACTTTCTGCATATAGTCAAGAGAGTGCCAGAGGTACATGACGTGTATGATAAAGTATAAGGATGCAAAAGTAGGTTATGGATAATAAGAAATCAGTTAAAGTAATTAGAGTTAAGAAAAGTATGGATAACTTGCGTATGACGCAAGGAATTCAATAGGAATGATCGAGGAAAAGAAAAAGAGAAAAGTCATGTGGAGAGTTGACAAGGAAATTAGAGAAATGGAAATCTATGTAGTAGCGGACACGTAGAAACAAAGAAAGATAAAGAGGACAGAGATATAGGATCGAATCCACTGACAGTTGAGATGTCAGTAAAGGTACGATAGTATAGTATGTAGATAATCGAGAGCGCACTACGTCGATAATTCAGGCAAAAAGGGACTACGAACCATTGTTTAATTGATGATCAACGTTCAGAGTGCTGAAACAAGAAATATCAGATAAGCGAGACGCGATAGAAATGATATCAGCATACCGGCTTTACAGACGGCCATGATGACAGTACAAATACGATAAGACGATACGTATTTGATTGAGAGCACACTACATTGGGATATTCAGATAAAGAAAGCCACGACTCTCTATTAATGATTGATATTGTAGATATTAAATGCAAGTAGTACATGAGGTGCAAAATGCACTGAGGAGGAAAGCAAAGAATGCAATAGAAGATTATCAAGAAACACGTTAAGAGCGTGAATAAGGAACGCAAAAAAGAATACCATAGGATCGTAGCATTTAGACTATGAATCCTATTCGTTGACAAAGGACAAGAAGTCAAAGAAAAATTACGAAGAAGTACATCTACGATATGGACAAAAGTAGGAATAACAAGTGGAATAGCAAGATTACGGATAGTAATGATAAGTAAGCTTAACGCTAAGTGATAGTAAAGATAAATTATTTGGAAGCTAAGAGTCAAATTAAGATTGAGAAATGGAAAGAGGATATAGATACGAAAAAGTTGGATTATGACGATAAGTGCTAAAAGCATCTTGGAAGGTCAAAAGACGAATAAACTCAAGAAGACGACAGAGAAAAAAAAAGCGTAGACAGAATGAAAAGGATTAAAACCATCGCTTAAGGTTTATAAGCAAAGAAAGCTTAACTAAGTATTAGTCACGCGCTGTCTTATTAAAATAAGAAATCAACAACGAATATGAAAATCCTATCTGGTTGAAAACCAGATTGATGAGATTGATCGACATGAAGTGAGAAGGGACAAGGAGTTTAAAGAATAGCGTGTAACGCTAAAGGAAAGCAAGTAGGTCAATAAACAGACGAGATATATTAACACAAGGAGAAAGGTAAATAAGCTTTACAAGGAAGGTAATTAAAGACCTTAGAAGGATACGTCATAAGGATTCACCTCATGGATAATCATGATAAGCGGTGATAACAAAGGAAATTTCGTATGAAAAGTGAAGTAACGAGACCAAAGAGGACAATAGATAATGGGATGAAGACCCCAGTACGAAGATAAATTAAGATCAGATCGTGATGACGACAATATGAAAGAGATTACACATGAGCAAATTGAGTAATCACATTACTCAACAAGGAATGATAATGGGATAGACGTATTGAACAAAAAGTAAAGAATCAAAAACAGAGAATGGTAAGTACATATGAATACTATTAGTTTCGTCGTATTTAATGATAAAACATCATTAAGATGAACTACCATTGGATGTCAGTAAGGAACTGAAAGTTTTAAGAGAAGAAATCAAAAGTAAAGTTGTCAGTGATAACTGACATCAAAAAGCAAGAAGTACAGAAATTGGAATGACGATTCCATGTGCTGACCAGTGTCGTAGGATGAACACGGTATCCCTACTATAAACAAAAATTCTAGATGCAAAAATGGGGATTAAAGTAAGTAAGAAAAGTATATGAAAATTCGAGGACGAATTTTTATAAGGGGGAAGAATGTAATACCCAAAAATATTTAAGTATTTAATTGGACCATGTGTCCAGTTCTGATTCGCCAGGGTGGCGATATCGGAAATACTTTCCCAGAAATTAAAATAAATAAGTGTTTAGTAGGTCGGTCTTGGGAAAGTAATTATGCGGAATTTAATATCATATTCCAATTCTAAAGTTGGAATTTAAATTTAAAGGAAAAATGTCAAGAAAAGTCTCAAACTAGAGTTCAGGGACTAAATTGGTAATTTAACCAATTAAGTCCCGAAAAGGGAAATTATTTCGCCAAGGTCCGCGAAATGTTTTATAGTATATGTGGTAAAAGTTTCGGGTCAATCAGAGACCTTTTAAAATTTGGACGCGGATGCGTTTTGGGCTAAATTGGAACTTTTAAAAAGTTCAAGGACTAAAGTGTAAATTAGCCAATTAAATCTCGAAAATGGCAATTAGAAGATTATTGATGGAAAGTAATAATCTTATGTTAGTATTATTTATTTGAATATAAATAATACGTATGTAATTGAGTTAAAAGGATAAATTAACCATTTGGTTAAAATAGAAAGTTTAAAAGAGAAATGGAATAAACAAAAGAAATGAAGGATCAAAACGTAATTTATCCATGATATATGTAAGAAAGGATATGAATTAGATGATTCAAGAAGCATCAGGAAGGAAGAAACGAAGAAATTGATCGACGAAGCTTACGATAGATGCGGTTTCGCCGTTTCTCGTCCAAATCGCGCGTTCTTTATGTCAAATTACTCGGGATTCAATGCTTTATCATATTCAAGCATCAAAACAAGGTAAGAATGAGTTATCGAGATGAATAATTATTGATTAAAGGCTGTTTGAAGTTAAATGATATTTGTATATCGAATTCGTCGAAAGTAGGTCGGATTTGGTGTTTACGGAAAAACTAAGATGCGGGTATTGTTGGGGATAAATTTTTGTATGTGTAGGGAGTGATAGAGCACGTCGGAATGACAGAAAACGGATCTTGGAGCTGTGCGAAAGACCGCACACGAAAGTGTGCGGGCGCACAGTAAAGTGTGCGCGCGCACAGTAAAGTGTGCGAGCGCACACCAGGTTGTGCGCGCTCACAGAGATAGCCAATAGTTTGAGCATTTCCGCCCCGTTTTGACCTAGTTTTCCGACTTCAAATACTTCGGACATTAAAAAAGGAAACATAGACCCCAAAAACGTAAAATTTGAATATCGAACATGACGTGTTCGATTAGGGTTTCGAGGTATAAGGAACCTATGATTGAAATTTGATTACCAAGAGATATAACAAGTATCTCGACTAAGTATTAAAAACACGATCAAAGTTAAAGGACGTATTTAGAATAAGATCGTGTAAATCTAAGTTTATAACTTAGGATTTTAGTACTAACCCTACGTTTATGGATTAAACGTACAGGTAACTCGACTAAGTAACTGACGTATCGACGAGCTACCAGGCCGATGAGCTGGAATAGCTGTGTGATCAAACGACGCATGGAAGTTCATGGAATCTTTATATTATTATTATTCGGAAAGCGGTCACTGTGAGTGGCAATTTACTTTCGCGTATTATTATTATTAAAGTTATTTTAATATATTAAGAATATTATTATCAATACATCGCATTTATATGATTTGTTCGTATAAGATGTTATGTTTGGTGAATTTTATTATATGAATGTTGTTATATTCATTGGTTTGAATATGAATATCTAGTGTGCGATCTGAAGAAACCAACTACCTATTGGGTGTCAATAGGCTGTGATCACCAGTATTTGAGTCAGTCTAGCGTGTTTAGATTGTTTATGAGATTACGAAATGTGCATACGATATGAATGCGATACGTGTGAGAACTCGGTTACGGTGTAACCTGAGCCCTGTATCTAGTGGGTTGGACCCACCAGTGAGTTGGACTCACACTTTGAGATTAAGATATTGGTCGCGGCTGACGTGGTTGAGTGTGAACACTCCCGTGTCGGACCATTTGGATCAGTTTGATTCGAATATTCAGAATAAGATAAGTTAATAGTTTAAGATTAGGGTTTTGGTCGGATCTCCTCTTTGCAAATATTATGTTATTTTCATATTATATTGAGATAGATATAAATATGTTTGAGTATGCGATGTGTATTTTCATAATACCGATAATAAGTTGCGTACTCACTCAGTATTATCCCAAATACTGACTCCTCACTCTGATGTTTTTAGGTAGCCGGAGTCGGATCAGACAAACCATCTCCATTGTGCCAGAAGTCGTTGGACTTGCACAAGTATGAATTTCTAGAGCTGCAGTAGTCAGTAGACGTCAATAGAAGATTTATGAAATGATTTCAAACCGTTAACTCTTAATGTAAACATGGATATGATATTTTAATATCTATAATTATATTATTTAAAAGAGTTTTCTGTAAATGTTTAATTTACAATATTATACTTTTAATTGCGAAAAATTATTAGTAGTTTTAGGCTTGCTACGGGTTTCGGAGCTACCACTCCCATTTCCTAGCGCCGGTCTCGGCTTAATAATTTGCGTCGTGACAGTTAAGAAACAAATCCAAATGGTTCACCATTTTATCAATTTAAGCCAAACGTTTAAGATGTTACGAAACCATTCCAAACGTATAAAACGTTACGGAAAAAATCCAAAGGTTTCACTTTTTAGCGATTTCAGCCTAACGTTTACAAATGTTACGAAACAAATCCAAACGTTTCACCTTTTTAGCGATATAAGCTAATAGGTGAGTACGTTACGAAACTAATCCAAACATTTCAAACGTTACGAAACAAATCCAAGCATTTCCCCTTTTTAGCGATTTAAGCCAAAAGTTTACAAACGTTACGAAACAAATCCAAATGTTTCACCTTTTTATCAAATTAAACAAAACATTTAATATGTTCCAAAACCAATCCAAATGTTTACAACGTTACGAACAAATCCAAACGTTTCACCTTTTTAGCAATTTAAGCTAAACGTTTTAAACGTTATGAAACAAATCCAAATGTTTTACCTTATTAGCAATTGAAACTATACGTTTAAAACGTTACGAAACAAATCCAAACATTTAAAACATTACAAAATAAATCTTAAAGTTTCACCTTTTAGCGATTTAAGAAAGACGTTTAAAACGTTACACTACAAATCCTAACGTTTCACCGTTTTTAAGATTTAAACCAAACGTTTAAAATGTTACTAAACAAATCCAAATGTTTAACCTTTTTAGCGATATAAGCCAAACGTTTAAAACGTTACGAAAGAAATCCAAACATTTAAAACGTTACGTAGCAAATCCTAACGTTTCGCCTTTTTAGCGATGTAAGCCAAACGTTTAAAACGGAATGAAACAAATCCTAACGTTTCACCGATTTAGTGATTTTAGGCATATGTTTAAAATGTTACATAACAAATCTAAATGTTTAAAACGTTACGAAACAAATCTGTAATACCCCGTAAAATTTCTAAAATTTTCCGATGAATTTTTAGTACAAATCCGGATCGTTTTCGGTGTTTCGATTGTGGTCCGATTAAAGTTGGATTGGTTAATGTCTTAAATAGGTTTGTTTAAATTTTAAAAGAGAAAATTTAATAAATTAAAAAAAAAGAAATTACCTTGTTTGGCTTTAGGGTCTCAAACGAGACCCTTAAGAAAGAGCATCAGGTCTTGTTCGAGACCAAGGGTTTCGAAAGAGACCTTGTCAAGTTTGGTGGTCTCGTTCGAGACCACCCCTTTTCTTCTTGCATTTTAAACGCTGAAAACGCAGCCATTTTTCCTTCTATATTTAAACGTACATCTTCACGTTTCTTCTTTTTAAAACCTAAAACTTCATCGTTAAAACAACCTCAGCCGCCACCCTTCTCTAAACAACTCTCATGAACGTTTAAAACTTCATCCCAACTCCGTTCGATTCCAAGTTTTGGTAAGTTCACGTTTAGCTTGTTCTTCGTTTCATTATCGTCAAATACGGTTCTTGATTTCGTATCTCATTGTTAGGCTATAGTTCGATTGTTCTTTAACGGTTCGCATCGACTCAACGTTCTCTTCAAATCTCACATATTGGAATCATTAACGGTATGTAAGAATCTCGGCGTTCATTGCCGTTCCCTTTCGCCGTTTCATGTTCATGTTACTGCCGATTCTTTTGATGATTTGCTATCAATTTTTCTTGTTGTATCATGCTCTGGATTAGTAGTTAATCTTGGGTTTAAACTTCTGATCGCTTCGAACTGCTGTTTGTTAAATTGTTGTTGCCGCCGTGAATTTCCATGATTACAGTTAACTTATTCTTAATTTTTAATCTTGATTAGTTAAGTAATTGTTGTTCTAATTCATGTGTGATGCTCGAGATTATTGCTTCTAGTAGTTTATGTTTAAGGTTGCTTTGATATTTGGATTTCAAAAATCCCAAAAACTTCATGATCATGGTTTGAACTTTGTATGATTTACTAATGGTGTTGGCGGGGATGAAGCTGTATTTTAAATTAGGAAGATGGCTTAGTGGCCACATTTACCACTATAATGTTTGAGTTAAATCAATTAAGTTCCTAAAGTTGATTTTATCTATTGTTAATTGATTTGTTAGTAACTTTTGTATTGTTCGATTTAAATTGACAATTTGAGTACGTTAAATATTCTATTACTTAAAATAATATAATTACTCGGGTAATCATATTTAATTTTAATTGAAATGTCAATTTGGCTAATTTACAATTTTGCCCCTAAAGTTTCTAAGAGCTTATTCAAGTTAAGTTTATCTATTGGATAACTTTTGAACTTTTGTTTGAATTATAAATTAGTAAATTGAGAACGAATAATTAATTTGATTTCGAATATCAAATTGGCTAAATTACAGTTTAGCACCTAAATATTTTAAACCTAATTTGGCTAAAGTAAATTTTAGCCCCTAAACATTTTTAATCCTAAATTGGCTATTGTACAGTTTAGTCCCTAAACTTTTATAAACTTAAAATGGTTAAGTTTTGGTTGTAACTTAGGTTACTTGAATTACAAGACATTAAATTTTATTTTAAAATAGATAATTATTTTATCAAATATTTAATTTATAAACTCGGGTTTATAAATTTAATAAAATTTTGTTTTGGGTTAGACTGTGGTCGCCCGACAAATGGGAAGAAACTTGGTAGTTTTAAATAACTCGGCTAACTCACTGATATTGATTTTAACGTGGGTTTATTTAAATTATTTTACGAATCATTCTAAATATATTTATATGATTTGTACTCTATAGCTTGGGTTATTTTTGGAATGCATTTAATATAAGTGTTTTTAAAATGTGACTTGGTATTGTGTTGTGCTAGTCCTATGTGGTGTCTAGTACTCTTTAGAGTTAGTGTCTGATTTTAATTATGATTTTAATATTTTATTTAGACTCGTCGCCTGTTCGTAATTCAGAGGCGAACCAGAGTTAGATGCTTGTCAGGATCAAATGGATTTAGCAAGCAGCGAGTTTATATCTCTATTTACCTCTTTATTAAGCAATTATTATATTTCTTATATATATATAAGCAGCTTTTGAACTGTTTTTCGGCATTGTGGATTTGATTTGAAACGTGCTACTCGATGGGCATCATCGGGACTGCGTGCACACCAGTAATGATTATGGTATTGAGGTAGGTTTGAGATACGTCTCACCTTAGTGAGGGCACCGGTGGAAGATACGTCTCCTGGGCTCACTATTTATTAAGTGATAGTCAGGGATCGGTTATTGAGATACGTCTCACCGACACGACAATGGATTTAGAATTGTGGTTTAGGGTTTCATTGATAATCCATAATGAAAATATTTTATTAAACGTTTTAAAGGTTATTAACTTAATAAATATAAAGGGTTATATAAACTCTACTCAGTAACTCTGACCCCGTTATTTTCCCAAAGGTTTATGATTTGAGCATTTGTCGATCTCTGTTTCTTCATTCTCGGAGGTTCTTTATTTTATTTTAGAAATAAAAGTCGAACTATTTTAAACTCTTACACGGCAGTAGTATTATCATATTATTCTTGTTATAGTCTTACGTTTATATTTTAGACTATTGTTTGTTGGATTGGTCCAACTATTATTTTATCAGCTTTGGCATGATTACATTGTTTATGGTATTATATTATATTGCCATACTGTTGGAGATTATTTTGAGATAAGCGTACTTTAAATATATGCTGTTTATTTGTACTGTTAGATTAGGCTGAAGTCTCGGTTGCCCCCGAGCATGTCGTTTTATGCAGGTACATTGTTTTAAATGCGTTAAGTTGGTTATTCGCAAGGCTAGCTACGGGTTTTGGTATAACCATACCCCTACCCTAGCGCCGGTCACGATTCATGAAAATGGGTCGTGACAAACTTGGTATCAGAGCTTTGGTTTCAAACCAAGGCCTTTTAAATGTTAAGTGATTAATTGTTTTGGCATGTTATGTGGTTAACTTGTCCTAGGAAATACTGCGGAATTAGGATTCGAGTCTTCTCTTTGAAACGTCATCTTTTGTTTTCAAAACTTTCTGCCTACTCCTATAGGAATGTCGTGAGTCAGTCGTGTGAATTTATTTTCTTTATTGCTTATTATTTGGTTGTTTTCACTTGGGTGATTACTTGCTGACTGATTCGCCATGTTGTGATTATATGGTTAAATTTTTGTTTGTATTAAGGATTTTTGTTTCATTTTTAGGAATGAATACACGTACTCGTGCTGCAGCTCAGCAAAATGCTGAGGCTGATGACGCGATCTCTATGGAGGTGGACCAGAATGAACCAGAGGTTCGAGCTGGTGGAGGACTAGCAGGCAGAGGCCCAACTGGTTGGGGTCGAGCTGGTCGAGGTCGAGGTGGCCGAGGCCAAGCTGTCAGAGGTAGAGGCAGAGGCGTAGGACGCGGTGCTGCAATGGGTGCTCAAGCACCAGGTGTGGCACAACCTGAGTTGGACGACTTTGACTTCAACACATTTTTGGCTGGAGTTGCTGCTTTACAACTCAACCAGGTTCAGCTGCAAGCGGGACAGGTCGCTATGCAGGATCAGTATGCGGTTTTGGATCAGATTGTTCAGTAGCAACAACCACAGGCTGGTGGTGCAGTAGTTGGTCGTGTCCGGACCACTGACAAGGATCTGGTATTGGCTTACATGAGGCTGAAGTCAACTGAGTTTGACGGTTCGGGAGACGCTCTGGATTTTCTCGAGGAGGTTGAGCAGAATGCTCGGCGACTTCAGGCTACCGAACGTCAGACTGTGGTACTAGTTGAAATGTCTATAAAGGGTTCAGTTGGGGACTGGTTTCGCAGAGACATTCATCCTGAGATGGCTACTATCACATGGGCTAACTTTATGGCGAAATTCAGAGGATTCTTCTTGCCTTTTTGTGACAGAGAGTCACAGAGACAAACTGCTGACACTTTCTAGAGATGATAGGTCAGTATCCGAGCACACGACAGAGTTTGTGAGGTTGGGTCAGTTTGCTCCGGACATGCAGGCAGATCCGCAAAGAGTGAACGACAGATACGTAAAGGGACTAGGGCGCGATTTTGTGAGTTTGCAGACTGAGACACGCAGATATTTTTCAAACGTAGTGGATAGTGCTCGTCGTCTGGAGAGCTCATTGTTGCAGTTTGGGGAGATTGCTGGTTCTTCTCAGACTAAGAAGTCTTCTGGCCCTGGACAGCAGAGTGGTGGTGGTAGCTACCAATCGACACCTTCTCAGTACAAGAACAAGAAGAGGGGTGTCAAGAAGAGTTATCAGACTTACACCTACAGTTCAGGCAACAGCGGTAGCAGCCGTAGTTTAGGGCGCGGTAACAGTGGAGGTGCTAGTTTTCCTTTCTGCCAGAATTGCAGACGTCGACATCCAGGTGAGTGTCGTTTAGCGCCAAGGGGTTGTTTTACTTGTGGCCAGCCGGGTCACTTTGCCAGAGAGTCTCAAGCATCTGGACAGCAGATGTCGGCAGCTAGTCTTGCTCAGCCATTCTATCAGAGTCAGAGACCAGCGTTCTCTGCACCGGCAGGGTTTTTTCAACCTGCCGCTTCTTTTGGTGGCCAGCGGGGCCGAGGTTCTAGAGGGCGTGGTTTTGGCGGCCGTGGCAACAACGGTAGAGGTTCTAGCAGCTATGGTACTGGATAGAGTTCTCATCAGCAGAGTCAGGGTCAGGCCAGAGTTTTCGCCTTGACTCCTCTGGATGCTCTCGCATCTAACACAGTGGTGCAAGGTACTATTAAGATTGTCTTTGTAGATGTTTTAGTTTTATTTGATGCGGGTGCAACCCATTCTTTTGTGTCTACATGTTTTGCTACTAAGTTGGGTGTAACACCAACAAGTTTGTGTGAACCTTTATCTGTTTCTACTCCTTTGTCTAACTTTGTGGTGGTGGACGTTGTATATCCATCGTGTTTCGTGGTGATCCATGGAATAGATTTACGTGCTGATTTAGTTTTTTTGGATGTACTTTCATTTGACATGATTTTAGGGATGGATTGGCTGGCACGCCATTATGCTTCGATCGACTGTCGAGGGAAGTCGGTTGAGTTTCGGAATCCAGGTGATCTACCATTTTCTTTTCAATGGAAGAAGGCAGAGACACCGAAAAATTTGATTTCTGCGATCAAGGAAAAACTGATGATGAGTGAGGGTTGTCAAGCTTTCTTAGATGTGGTTCGAGATATGGATGCTGAGGTGAGCAGTTTGAACACTGTCCCTATAGTGAATGAGTTCATTGACGTTTTTCCAGAGGAGTTGCCTGGATTACCACCTGATTGGGATATCGAGTTCTGCATTGACGTTGTTCCTGGAACTGGCCCTATTTCGATACCGCGCCGTATCGGATGGCTCTTGCTGAGCTGAAGGAGTTAAAGGAGCAGTTACCAGAACTTTTGGACAGTGGCTTCATCAGACCGAATACTTCTCCGTGGGGTGCTCCAATTCTGTTTGTTAAGAAGAAGGATGGTTCCTTTCGGCTTTGTATCGACTACAGGCAGTTGAATAAGGCTACCATCAAGAATAGATATCCTCTTCCTCGCATCGATGACTTGTTTGATCAGTTGCAGGGTGCGAAGTGCTTTTCCAAGATTGACTTGAGATCCGGGTATCATCAACTTCAGATTCGGGATGTCGATGTGCCTAAGACTGCTTTCAGAACGCGTTATGGGCATTTCGAGTTTTTGGTCATGTCGTTTGGGTTGACTAACGCACCAGTAACATTTATGGACATGATAAATTGGGTTTTCAAGCCGGCTTTAGATCAGTTTGTTATCGTCTTCATTGATGACATCCTGATTTATTCTCAGAGTGAGAAGGAGCATGCTTATCACTTGAGGACTATACTACAGATTTTTTGAGCATCAGTTGTATGCTAAGTTCTCAAAGTGCGAGTTTTGGCTGGAACAGGTTACCTTCATAGGAACGTGGTGTCGAAGGATGGGATCAAGGTTGATCCAAAAAAGATTGAGGTGGTTATGGATTGGCAGAGGCCGAGGTCAGTTACCGAGTTCAGGTGTTTTCTTGGTTTAGCTGGCTACTACCGTCGGTTTAAAACGTTAAGAAACAAATCAAAACATTTAATACGTTACGTAACAAATCCAAACGTTTCACCTTTTTCGCGATTTAAGCCAAATGTTTAAAAACGTTACAAAGCAAATCCTACCGTTTCACCGGTTTAGTGATTTAAGTAAACGTTTAAAACGTTACAAAATAAATCCAAATGTTTCACCCTTTAAGAAATTTAAGCCAAACATTTACAAATGTTACGAAACAAATCCAACGTTTCACCTTTTTAACAATTTAAGCTAAACGATTTAATCGTTAGGAAACAAATCAAAACGTTTAAAACGTTACGAAACAAATCCTAAAGTTTCACCTTTTAGTGTTTTAAGCCAAATGTTTAAAATATTACAAAACAAATCCTAACGTTTCATATTTTTAACAATTTAAACCAAACCTTTTAAACGTTACAAAACAACTCCAAACGTTTAAAATGTTAAGAAACAAATCCAAACGTTTAAAACGCTACGAAATAAACCATAAAGTGTCACCTCTTTAGCGATTTAAGCCAAACTCTTAAAACGTTACAAAACAAATCCTAACGTTTCAACTTTTTAGCTATTTAAGCCAATCGTTTTAAATGTTAAGAAACAAATACTAACGTTTCACCTTTTTAGCAATTTAAGTCAAACGTTTCAAACGTTACGAAACAAATCAAAATGTTTCACCTTTTTAGCGATTTAAGCCAAACGTTTAAAATGTTACGAAACAAATCCAAACGTTTAAAACGATATGAAACAAATCCTAATGTATCACCTTTTTAGCGTATACGTTTAAAATGTTTCGAAACAAATCCGAGAGTTTCCCCTTCTTAACGATTTAAACCAAATATTTAAAACGTTACAAAACCAATCCAAACGTTTAAAATGTTATAAAAAATCCAAATGTTTCCCCTTTTTAGCGATGTAAGCCAAACGTTTACAAACTTTACGAAACGCATCTAAACGTTTCATCCTTTTGGTTATTTAAGCCAAACGTTTATAAACTTTACGAAACAAATCCAAACGTTTCACCTTTTTAACAATTTAAGCCAAACATTTACAAAAGTTACGAAACAAATGGAAACGTTTAACCTTTTTAGTGATTTAAGTCAAAATGTTTAAAACGTTATAAAACCAATCCAAACATTTCAAATTTTACAAAACCAATCCAAATGTTGCAACATAATAAAACAAATCCAAACGTTTTACCTTTATAGCATTTTAAGCCAAACGTTTACAAACATTATAAAACAAATTCAAAAGTTTCACCTTTGTAGCGATTTAAGCAAAACGTAAACCAATACAAATATTTATAAGGATACGAAACAAATCCTAATGTTTCACCTTTTTAGCGATTTAAGCGAAATGTTTAAAACGTTCTAAAAGAAATCCAAACGTTTAACCTTTTTAGTGATTTAAGCCAAACGTTTAAAATTGTACAAAACCAATCCAAACGTATAAAACGTTACGAAATAAATCCTAACGTTTCACCATTTTAGCGATTTAAGCTAACCGTTTAAAAGATTTTGAAAGAAATCCAAATGTTTCACCTTTTTTGCGATTTAAGCCAAACGTTTAAAACGTTACGAAACAAATCCAAACGTTTCACATTTTTAGCGATTTAAGCCAAAAGTTTAAAACGTTATGAAACCAATCCAAACGTTTAAAAAGTTACGAAAATAATCAAAACGTTTCCCCTTTTTAGCGATTTAACCCAAACGTTTACAAACATTACGAAACAAATCCAAACGTTTCACTTTTTTAGTGATTTAAGCCAAACGTTTACAAACATTACGAAACAAATCCAAATGTTTAACCTTTTTTGCTATATAAGTCGAACGTTTAAAACTTTACGAAACCAATCCAAACGTTTAAAACGTTACGAAAAAAATCAAAACGTTTCCCTTTATTAGTGATTTAAGCCAAACGTTTACAAACGTTTTGAAACAAATCATAATGTTTCCCCTTTTTAGCGATTTAAGCCAAATATGTAAAAAATTACGAAACAAATCTTAACGTCTCACCTTTTTAGCGATTTAAGCCAAACATTTAATATGTTACCAAATGTCACGACCCCATTTCATGAATCGTGACCGGCGCTAGGGTATGGGTATGGTCGTACCAAAACCCGTAGCAAGCCTTGCAGAAAACAATTAAACATTTAAACCTGCAGAAAACTACTCGGGGGCAACCGATACTCCAACTTAAGTCTAGCAATTTATATTACAGTTCTAATATAAATAGTTTAAATATCTAAAATGCTAAACAACATGCCTTATATATAACAATAATGTATTCTAGAGTAAACATGCCAATCATAAATAATCGATCAAACCGATAATCCCAAAGTGTAATATCAAATGTAATATATAATAACTAGTTCTACTGCGGTCTAAGAGTTCGAAAACAGTAACTAGTTTAAATAACATAAAAACCTCCGAAGAATCAAAAGAATCGGAGTGCACCAGCTTTCAAATCATAAACCTGAAAAATTTGGGAAAACAACGTGGTCAAATATACTTAGATGAGTTTGCAATACTATTTACATTTATTAAGTTTAAAACCCTTAAATCAAAACGTTTTGTACTAATATAATATGAGTATGGAAAACAATATTGAAATGATCCCAACGTAAGTATGACACAACATACTGAATAAACCCAGAGTGGATGGGAACAAATCCTCGTCATATATATACCAGCGTAAGCAAGACTTTAGTCTGCCGATTCCCAGAGTACTTACCAATGCACATAGTCTCGATACAAGCCTATCGAGTAGTTCGTTTAAATCCAGATCCATAATTGCTTAAAACATTTCAAAAGCATTTATAATATTAAAATATAATGCGGTACTTAATAAAGCGGTAAATAGCACTACAAACTCATTGCTTGCTTATCCACGTGAAACTTCGGCAAACAGCTAACCCTGATTTTACTCCGGAGCGCAAGTAGTCAAAAAGTCTAAAAATAAATCATACGTTAAAATCGCTCAAACTCCTAACTCTAAGAATACTAGACACCACGTAGGACTATCAAAATTAATAAGCCAGATAGAATCACAGAGAAACACAATCTCACTTAAATTATAATGCCGTAAATAAATCAAGCCTATTGAGTTCATATTTAAAATTCATCCGAAATATTAATTAAATAATATTTAATTAATAAATAAAATCCTTTCCTCAAATAGTGGGGTAGCTGAGCTTCTTAAAACTACCAAGCTAATCCCACATGTCAGGCGAACCAAGTCTAACCCGACCCAACCATAAAACCAGAGTTATAAACCACAATTTATAATTAAAATTTAATAAGATAATAATTAATATTAAAGTGGAACTCAATAGCTTGAAATCCAAGTAATTAATAATTTCCGGTAAAATAATTCATTAAATAAATAAATAAATAAATAATTGGCTAAATCATAAATTTAGCCAAATTGGCATGCTAAGCCAAAATCACAAACTAATAATTAGATAAAAATATTAAATTTCCCCTTTATAATAATTCACATAAATAATTTAAAAGTTAAATTAAAATTTAATCACATTGGCACATTAAGTTAAAAATGAAAGTGCCACCCGAGAATTTATAAATTTATAAATTGATAATAAATATCCAGTCCCAATAATAATGATAATAATAAATTAAATTTTAAATGGATTCAAATATTATTTTTAGATTAAAAAAAATAATAATAATATAGTCTAGTTTCTATATTTCAATTTAAAATGAAATCTCCGAGCCAATAGTTCAAATGCGAAATAGATAATAACTTACTTAGAGAATCAATTAGTTAAAAACATAATATTCTAAGGGTCACTCTTATCCTTAAACTATCACTTTCACTTTAACAAACAAAATCAAATTTCTATGTTCAGTAAACAACCCGCCAACAAGAATCACTTCAACACCATTTTGCAAGATTATGAAAATAACTTAATCCTAAACCATAACAATTTAAGTTACAGAGACAACAATTCTTGAAAATTCAAGACAATGAACAAAGCACCCTTAACATATACACTGCTTAAGAAATTAGAGTAATGAACTGTAGCATAGTGGTAGCTGAACTTAACAATTTATTAAAGCCCAAGACTCAAATAATTGGCGGCCAAGAAAAGATCAATGTCAGTAACAAAATAACTGAGGAAGACAACTTACCGCTTCGAAGTAACGGATCTAGACGATACAACGATAATGAGGCTTGAATCACAATTGATACAAACGGCCTAGCAATCAAATGATCATGCTCAGAAACATCAAAGCGCGGCAGCAATTAAAAACCAACTGGACGGCAGCAAAGAACAAAGAAAATCGATGAACCTTAGCGGCTATTAAACAAGTTAGATTCACGTACCGTTCTCGATTCCAATACGTGAGATTCGAAGAGATCGTTTATTCGGTGATAAACGTCAAAGAACAATCGGATTACAACTAATACAATGAAAAAGAATTCAAGAGACGTCTTTGACGATTATCGAAACAAAGAAACAAGTTAATGGATTACTTACATAATCTTTGATCGAATGGAAAGGAATGATGATCGTAATGAGAAGTGAATGAAGTTATGATTTCAGATAGAGGGAGTCGGCTAGAGTTTGTGTTTAGTGATGAAAATGTTAGGTTTAGAACAAAAGAAACGTGAACAACATATATCTAGGAGAAGGCGAAGTTTTGATATTGCTGCATTATTCATGAGTAATAAAATGGCTTTTCAAAATGTAAGTGAATGGGCTTTTCATTCATTAAAAATGAATGGGCCATATAACGTTGCAAAAATAAGGCATGCATGGGATATGTTGTTTTGTTTTTAAACCTAATAATTCTAATCAAGCCCGAAATGAAATATGACCGAATCAACGAACGACTAAAATAAAATTTAATAAAAATATATAATAAAAATTATAATAAATTACCTAAACTTGACGGAATATAAAAATATAAAATTAAAATGTGAAATAATTTAATAGTAATAAAAAACAAATACGGGATATTACACCAAACCAATCCAAACGTTTGAAACGTTACGAAACAAATCCAAACGTTTCACCTTTTAACGATTTAAGTCAAACATTTAAAACGTTACGAAACAAATCCTAACATTTCAACTTTTTAATAATTTAAGCCAAACATTTAAAACGTTTCGAAACAATTCCAAATGTTTCACCTTTTTAGCGATTTCAGCCAAACGTTTAAAACGTTACGAAACCAATCCAAACGTTTAAAACGTTACGAAAAAAATCCAAACGTTTCCCCTTTTTGGCGATTTAAGCCAAACGTTTACAAACGTTTCGAAACAAATCCAAATGTTTCACTTTTTTAGCGATTCAAGCCAAACATTTACAAACGTTACGAAAAAATCGAAATGTTTCACCTTTTTAGCGATTTAAGCCAAATGTTTAAAACGTTGCGAAACCAATCCAAACATTTAAAACATTACGAAACAAATCCAAACGTTTCACCATTTTCGCGATTTAAGCCAAACCTTTACAAACATTACGAAACCAATCCAAACGTTTAACTTTTTTAGCGATTCAAGCCAAACATATAAAATGTTACGAAAGGAATCCAAATGTTTAAAACGTTACGCAAAAAATCCTAAGGTTTCACCTTTTTGGCAATTTAAGCCAAATGTTTAAAATGTTATGAAAGAAATCCAAACGTTTAACCTTTTTAGCGATTTAAACCAACCCAAACGCTTAAAACATCTAAAACGTTACGCAATAAATCCAAACTTTTAAAACATTACAAAACAAACCAAATGTTTCACCCTTTTAGCAATTTAAGCGAAACGTTTACAAACGTTACGAAACAAATCTAAACGTTTCACCTTTTTAGAGATTTAAGCCAAACGTTTACAAATGTTACGAAAGCAATCCAAATGTTTATAACGTTATGAAACAAATCCTAATGTTTCACCTTTTTAGCAATTTAAGCCAAATGTCTAAAACGTTATGAAAGAAATCTAAACGTTTAACCTTTTTAGCGATTTAAGCCAAATGTCTAAAACGTTACGAAACCAATCCAAACGTTTAAAACGTCACGAAACAAATCCTAACGTCTCACCATTTTAGCGATTTAAGCTAAACGTTTAAAACATTTCGAAACAAATCCAAACGTTTCACCTTTTAAGAGATTTAAACATAACGTTTAAAACGCTACGAAACAAATACATAAGTTTCACCTTTTTAGCGATTTTAGCCAAAATTTTAAAACTATATGAATCCAATGCAAACGTTTAAAACGTTACGAAACAAATCCAAATGTTTCACCTTTTTAGTGATTTAAGCCAAACGTTTACAAACGTTACGAAACAAATCCAAACGTTTCACCTTTTTAGTGATTTAAGCCAAACGTTTACAAACATTACGAAACAAATCCAAACGTTTAACCTTTTTCGCGATATAAGCCGAACGTTTAAAACTTTACGAAACCAATCTAAACGTTTCAAACGTTACGAAACCTATCCAAACGTTTCAAACGAAAAAAAACAAATCAAAACGTTTCACCATTTAAGCGATTTAAGCCAAACGTTTACAAACTTTACGAAACAATTCCAAATGTTTCACCTTTTTAGAGATTTAAGACAAATGTTTAAAACTTTACGAAACCAATCCAAATGTTTAAAACGTTACGAAAAAAATCCTAACGTTTCACCTTTTAGCGATTTAAGCCACACGTTTAAAATATTCCGAAATAAATCCAAACATTTCACTTTTTTATCCATTTAAGCCAAACTTTTACTAATGTTATGAAACAAATCCAAACATTTAACCTTTTTAGCGACTTAAACCAAACGTTTAAAACATTACGAAACCAATCCAAACATTTAAAACATTAAGAAACAAATCCTAACGTTTCACTATTTTAACGATTTAAGTCAAATGTTCAAAAAATTTCGAAACAAATTCAAACGTTTCACCTTTATAACATAATAAGCCAAACGTTTAAAACGTTACGAAACAAATCCAAACATTTCACCTTTTTAGCGATTAAAGACAAACGATTAAAATGTTACGAAACCAATCCAAACGTTAAAACTTTACGAAACAAATACAAACGTTTCACCTTTTTTGCGATTTAAGCCAAACGTTTAAAACATTTTGAAACCAATCCAAACTTTTAAAACGTTACTAAAAAATCGAAACATTTCACCTTTTTAGTGATTTAACCCAAACGTTTACAAACGTTACGAAACAAATCCAAATGTTTCACCTTTTTAGCGATTTAAGCCAAACATTTACAAACATTACGAAACAAATCCAAACGTTTCTCCTTTTTAGCGATTTAAGGCAAACGTTTAAAACGTTACGAAACAAATCCAAATGTTTCACCTTTTTAGCGATTCAAGCCAAACATTTAAAACGTTACCAAACAAATCCTTACGTTTCACCTTTTTAGCGATTAAAGGCAAACGTTTAAAACGTTACGTCACAAATCCTAACGTTTCACCTTTTTAGCGATTTAAGCCAAATGTTTCACCTTTTTAGCGATATAAGCCAAACGTTTAAAACGTTACAAAACCAATCCAAAAGTTTAAAACGTTACGAAAAAAATTCAAACGTTTCTCCTTTTTAGCGATTTAAGCCAAACGTTTACAAACGTTACGAAATAAATCCAAACGTCTCGCCTTTTTAGCGATTCGAGCCAAATATTTACAAACGTTACGAAAAAATCGAAACGTTTTACTTTTTTAGCGATTTAAGCCAAACGTTTAAAACGTTACGAAACCATTTCAAACGTTTAAAATGTTACGAAACAAATCCAAACGTTTCACCATGTTAACGATTTAAGCCAAACGTTTACAAACGTTACGAAACTAATCCAAACGTTTCAAATTTTTAGCGATTTAAGCCAAACATTTAAATTGTTAAGAAAGCAATCCAAATTTTTAAAACGTTACGTAACAAATCGTAACGTTACATCTTTTTAGCAATTTAAGCCAAATGTTTAAAACGTTATGAAAGAAATCCAAACGTTTAACCTTTTTAGTGATTTAAACCAAACGTTCAAAACGTTATGAAACCGATCCAAACGTTTAAAACGTTACGAAACAAATCCTAGCGTTTCACCATTTTAGAAATTTAAGATACACGTTTAAAACATTTCGAAACAAACCCAAACGTTTACCTTTTTAGCGATTTAAGCAAAACTTTTAAAATGATATGAAATCAATCCAAACGTTTAAAACGTTACAAAACAAATTCAAACGTTTCACCTTTTTAGCGATTAAACCCAAAATTTTACAAACGTTACGAAACAAATCCTAATATTTCACCTTTTTAGCGATTTAAGCCAAACATTTAAAACGTTTCAAAATAAATCCTAACATTTTACATTTTTAGCGATTTAAGCCAAACATTTTAAACGTTTCGAAACAAATCCAAATATTTCACCTTTTTAACGATTTAAGTCAAACATTTAAAATGTTACGAAACCAATCCAAACGTTTAAAACATTACGAAAAGAAAAACAAAACGTTTCCTCTTTTTAGCGATTTAAGCCAAACGTTTACAAATGTTACGAAACAAATGCAAATGTTTCACCTTTTTAGCGATTGAAGCCAAACGATTACAAACATTACGAAACAAATCAAAACGTTTCACTTTTTTAGCGATTTAAGCCAAGCGTTTAAAACGTTTCGAAACAAATTCAAATGTTTCACCTTTTTAGCGATTTAAGCCAAACGTTGAAAACGTTACAAAACAAATCCTAACGTTTAAAACGTTTATAAACTAATCCAAACTTTTAAAACGTTACGAAACAAATCCAAATGTTTCACCTTTTTAGCAATTTAAGCGCAACGTTTACAAACGTTATTAATCAAATCCTAGCATTTCGCATTTTTAGCGATTCAAGTCAAATGTTTAAAACGTTACAAAACAAATCCTAGCGTTTCGCCTTTTTAGCGATTTAAGCCAAACGTTTAAAACGTTACGAAACAGATCTTAAATCTTTTTAGCAATTTAAGCCAAACATTGAAAATGTTACAAAACAAATCCTAACATTCACCTTTTTAGCTATTTAAGCCAAACATTTAAATCACTACAAAACAAATCCTAATGTTTCACCTTTTTAACGATTTAAGCCAAACGTTTAAAACGTTACGGAACCAATCCAACTGTTTATAACGTTACGAAACAAATCCAAACGTTTAAAACGTTAAGAAATAAATCCTAACATTTCACCTTTTTAGCAATTTAAGGGAAATGTTTAATACGTTACTAAACAAATCCTAACGTTTCACCTTTTTAGCAAATTAAGCCAAACATTTAAAACGTTTCAAAACAAATCAAAATGTTTCACCTTTTTAGAGAATTAAGCCAAACGTTTAATACGTTACGAAACCAATCCAAACGTTTGAAACGCTACGAAAAAAATCCAAACCTTTCCCCTTTAACCCAAACATTTACAAAGGTTACGAAACAAATCCAAATGTTTCATCTTTTTAGCGAATTAGGCCAACCGTTTACTAACATTACGAAACCAATTAAAACGTTTCACCTTTTTAGCGATTCAAGCCAAACGTTTACAAACATTACTAAACAAATCCAAACGTTTCCCCTTTTTAGCGATGTAATCCAAACAGTTAAACCTTTACAAAACCAATCCAAACGTTTCCAACGTTACGAAACCAATCCAAACGTTTGAAACGTTACAAAACAAATCAAAATGTTTTACCTTTTTAGCAATTTAAGCCAAAAGTATACAAACGTTACGAAACAAGTCCAAAACTTTCACCTTTTTAGCGATTTAAGCCAAACTTTAAAAACATTACGAAACCAATCAAAATGTTTAATGCGTTAAGAAATAAATTCTAATGTTTCACCTTTTTAGAGATTTAAGTCAAACGTTTAAGACGATAAGAAACAAATTCTAACGTTTCACCTTTTTAGCCATTTAAGCCAAACGTTTAAAAAGTTACAAAAAAATCCTAAAGTTTCATCTTTTTAGCGATATAGGACAAACATTTAAAACGTTACGAAACCAATTCAAACGTTTAAAATGTTCGAAACAAGTCCAAATGTTTTACCTATTTAGTGATTTAAGCCAAACGTTTACAAACATTACGAAACAAATCCAAACGGTTCATGTCACGGCCCAATTTCATGGATCGCGATCGACGCTAGGGTATGGGTAATGGTTGTACCAAAACCCGTAGAAAGCCTTGCGGAAAAACAACCAATCATAAAAAGCTGTAGAAATACAATGCTCGATGCAACCGAAACTCCAACTTAAACTATCAGTTTAAATATAATTACTTTCATTAGACAATGAATAACTAAAGTTAAACAATAATAATGCTAAAGCATAAAATAAAGCCAGTCAGACCAATTCGACAAACAAACTAGAATAATATAGACTTCTACTTTACTATTGCGGTTTAAGAATAAAATTAGCTTGACAATTTATTAAAATAAAATAAACCACCGAGGAATAAAGATTTGGAGATCAGCAGACCTGCTCAAAATAATAAACCTGGAAAATGGGGAAACAACGGGGTCTGATATACTGAGATGAATTCGCAATACTATTTACCATTTATTAATGTTTAAAACCTTTAAATCAAAACCATTTATACTAATATAATATGATTATGGAATAACAGTATTGAAATGATCCCAGCGTAAGTATGACATATCATACTGAAAAACTTAGAGTGGACGGGAACAAATCCTCGTCATATACTAGCGTAAGCAAGACATTAGTCTGCCGATCCCAGAGTACTTACCGGTGCACACAGTCTCGATACAAGCCTATCGAGCAGCTCGTTTCAATCCAGATCCATAGGCGCTTAAAACAGTTCAAAAACATTTATAATACTAAAATAAGATGCGGTACTTAATAAAGCGGTAAATAACACAACAAACTCACTGCTTGCTAAAACTAGACGTACCATTCAAATTTTAAGAATTCGACGTAACATTCAAATTTTAAGAATTCGAGAAATTCATTTTATTTTAAAAGAAAAACCCTTTTCAGTCCTTAATAAATATAAAATTTTGAAATATACGGATTTCATTTTCTTTGGCAAGATAGTGAAAATAATATTTTAGGGTGTCGTGTCCAGCCTACCCTTTTGACTTTTTTTAGCGTCAAAACACCAGTTGGGCAAAAACAATCTTCCTAAGGTAATTTAAAACCAATACGTGGCCAACAACGTAATTCACAAAACGTGAAAAAGATTTCTCGGTCAAAAATAATTTAAACCCAAAATAATGTCAAAGCCTGACAAAATATTAATTTTTTAGAAATCAAAACTCACGGACAGACCCAGGAATACTCAAAAATAATTTAGAGTCAACAACATCATTAAAGGCATAACAGCCAAAATATATCACCCAAGTGAAAATTATCAACATAAGATTTCCCGAGAAATCAAAAGAAATTAAATCACATAAGTGAAATAACATCAATATAATAAAATAAAAGAATCAAATCAAGGCATAATTGAAGGACGATAACAGCTTTTTTTCTTAGAGAACGAGTAAGAGGATGACGGCTAGGGTTTATGTGAAGTGTGGTGGAGATTTTCTGTTTAGAAAGAATTTTTAAATGCCGAAAGAATCTAGATTAAAATAGAGTTGGAAACGGAGGGAGTGCACCACACAACCGGTCTCGCTGCTGGCAGCAGCAACACATGAGGTCTCGTTCGAGACCTCAAGGTTCGAACGAGACCTTGTGTGTTTTTCAGGTCTCGATTGAGACCAGATTTACACGCTTGTGGTTAAACCAATTGGTTGAACCACAACCCAAGGATTTTTTTTAAATCGAACCTAAACCAAACCAAACCACGAAACTTAAAAAAAACCTAAAATGCAATGGGAAACTCATCGGAAATTTTAAGGATATTTACGGGATATTACAGGTTCGAAACGCACATCGATACCAATGCTAAAGTTAAGCCAAAGAAAAACTAGCGTGAAGTGTCCTCACGTGATACTTCACACAATGAGGCGAACGAAAAGAAAACTATCATGGCATAACTTAATGAGAGAAAAAAATAATGACATAGTAATATAGGTCAAGAATTCTTCACACATCTGAAAAGCACTTAAGCATTTTGCAGTAAAACAATTACTCATTAAGAGAGATAACCAATATAAATTTTAAAGGATTGAGCGTAGAGCATCTTATGTGATCAACGAATGGTAGCAACTCAAACAGTCAAACAATGACTAAATTATCGAATCAATTAAAAACATCTAATCAGATTAAAATAATAAAGATGTTGATCCAAAATTATTTATCCAAAACCATTCGAAAGGTAAAATTTAGAAAATAGATTTCAAGTTCATGTCGAGCCCCATAGTATTAAAAATCATTTTGCGGAAAACCTCTTTTATAAAACAATAGATATACTTGTTTCCAAATGCCTCAAATTAAAATCACCGAGTTTGCCAAGTAATTACAACTTCCAAGCTGAACTCCAAATTTGGGTGACCCAAGTCAACCCCCTAATAACCATTTATAAAACGTATACAATATATTTTATAATCTGGAAAAACACGTTTTAAACAAATTCCAATTCTTTCAAAAATAGAAAGCTTGACGTCTCCCTAATCACAACATCAAAACATCTCCCAAGAGAGAAAACAACTATTCTTTAACAACCTTTTCAGAAACACAAGCTTAGTCAAAAACTAGCAAAACGAGCATAAGACCAACAACATCAAAGTGTTGACGACCAAAATGTGGTAAAATTACAAAAGTAATGTTAAATTATCAGAACGGTATCGCATTACCGAAATAATTTTATTTCAAAACAATTATCTTGAAAACACCAAAACTAGACGTAACATCCAAATTTTAAGAATTCGAGAAATTCAATTTATTTTAAAAGAAAAACCCTTTTCAGTCCTTAATCAATATAAAATTTTGAAATATACGGATTTCATTTTCTCTGGCAAGATAGTGAAAATAATATTTTAGGGTGTCGTGTCCAGCCTACCCTTTTGACTTTTTTTAGCGTCAAAACACCAGTTGGGCAAAAACAATCTTCCTAAGGTAATTTAAAACCAATACGTGGCCAACAACGTAATTCACAAAACGTGAAAAAAATTTCTCGGTCAAAAATAATTTAAACCCAAAATAATGTCAAAGCCTGACAAAATATTAATTTTTTAGAAATCAAAACTCACGGACAGACCCAGGAATACTCACAAATAATTTAGAGTCAACAACATCATTAAAGACATAACAGCCAAAATATATCACCCAAGTAAAAATTATCAACATAAGATTTCCCGAGAAATCAAAAGAAATTAAATCACATAAGTGAAATAACATCAATATAATAAAATAAAATAATCAAATCAAGGCATAATTAATGACTAACTCGACGCAATTCTATCGGTGTAGGGAGAAAGTTTTAAAAATCAAAAAATTATGTTTCAAAGATAAGGCCTGAACCTAATTCCGCAGTAGTACCTATGACTCAGTAAAAACATAACAGAGTAAGCACATAGCATGCAAATGGCCTTGGTTTGAAACCAAAGAGTTGATACCAGGTTTGTCACGACCCAATTTCATGGATCGCGACAGGCGCTACGGTATGGGTATGGTTGTACCAACCCCCGTAGCAAGCCTTGCGGAAAAACAACCAATCATAGAAACCTGCAGAAAATCCAATGCTCGGGGCAACCGAGACTCTAAATTAAACTAAGAGTTTAAATATAATTACTTTCATTAAACAATGAATAACCAGAGTTGAACAATAATAATGCCAAAGCATAAAATAAAGCCAGTCATACCAATTCGACAAACAAACTAGAATAAATTTATACTTCTAGTTTACTACTACGGTTTAAGAATAAAATTAGCTTGACAATTTATTAAAATAAAATAAACCACCAAGGAATAAAGATTCGGAGATCAGCAGACCCGCTCAAAATAATAAACCTGGAAAATGGGAAAACAACGGGGGTCTGATATACTGAGATGAGTTCGCAATACTATTTACATTTATTAAGTTTAAAACCCTTAAATCAAAACCATTTATACTAAAATAATATGATTATGGAATAACAGTATTGAAATGATCCCAGCGTAAGTATAACATAGCATACTGAAAAACCCAGAGTGGACGGGAACAAATCCTCGTCATATACCAACGTAAGCAAGACATTAGTCTGCCGATCGCAGAGTACTTACCGGTGCACACAGTCTCGATACAAGACTACCGAGCAGCTCGTTTCAATCCAGATCCATAATCGCTTAACACAATTCAAAAACATTTATAATACGAAAATGAAATTCGGTACTTAATAAAGCGGTAAATAGTACTACAAACTCACTACTTGCTAATCCACTTGAAAACCTGGCAAGCGACAAAACCTGATTCGACCCATAAGCATGAGTAGTCGACGAATTTAAGACAGAGTAGAAACCAATATTAAAATCAATCCCTAACTCTAGAGAGTACTAAACACCACATAAGACTAGCACAATACCAAGTCAAGCACAAACATAGCGAGAACGGAATGGTCAATTAATTACAGAATGACCCGAGCAAAAACACGAACCACATCTAGTAAATACAATACTCAAATAAGTAAACAAGTCAAGTCTATTGAGTTCCCATTTTAAAAATTCGTTCCGGAAAATATTACCTAAATAATACTTAAATAATAACTTAAATCAGTTACTCAAAGAGTGGGTTAGTCGAGTTATCAATAACTACCAAACTACCTCACATGCCGGGTGACCCAAGTCTAACCGGACTAAAAATATTTTATCAAAAAAATAAACTAGAGTTTATAATTCCCAAAGATAACATTGATAAAATAAATATAAATATATCCAATTATAAAGCATAGTTTATAATTGTAGAAACAACTTTGATAAAATAATAAATCAACATTTAAAACGGAACACAATAGCTTTTACTTCAAGTAACCCAAGTTACAACCAATTTACTTAATTAAAATAAATTAAGAAAAACGTTCAAAATCTCAACCGTCAAATTGACACGCCAAGTCAATATTGAAAATAAAATATAATTACCCAAGTAACTAATAATTTCCAACAAAATCCATCGCTAAAATAATTTAATAAATAATTAAAGGTTAAGTTATAAATTTAGCCAAATTGGCACGCAAAGTCAAAATCTCTAAAACTATAAATTAAATATAAATATCCACTTTTCATTTATAATAATAACAAGGGTTAATTGCAAATGCATACACGAACTTTACCCTAATTTGCAATTACAACATAAACTTTAAAACTTGGCAATGTCAGTAACCAACTTTCATTTTTTGGCAAATTGGTACACCGACCAATCACGCAACGACACATGGCGGTATATTTTTTTTTTGTGAAAAACAACCAAAAAAGCTTATTTAATTAAAATTAAACAAGAGAAAACACAGCAAAACTAAAGCCAAACTCTGAACAGCAAACACAGAGGGCTAAAAAGCAAGGCAAGGAGAAGAAGCTTTGTTACAAAAGCCTCAAAGCAATCTCCTCCTGCCCAAGAACAGATCCAAGCCACCCTGTTACAAAAGCCTCAGGGGACTAAGATTAGCAAACAACTAGGAACCAAGAACAAATCCACGCCACCCTGTTACAAAAGCCTCAGGGGACTTAGATCAGCAAACAACCAGAATACATATTTAAAGACAGAAGACTCTATACTGACAGTCTTAGAGGGATACTCTTTGTAATCTGCAGATGGCATCAAAAATTGGGGAATTGTCATTCACCATGTTTATCTTTGCTAGCACCACATTCTTTACATTACTGATAATGTGATCAACAACTGGGTCTTCTTTCTCAAAGATCTTTTTATTCCTTGCAGTCCAGACATAATAAACTGTAGAAGAGAGAATAAGTCTTCTTAGAACAGCATAAGCATTCTTGCCTGAGGCTTTTATACAGAACCAGCTGATTATCCTTCTCCATGTGTTGATATTCTCATTACAACCACAGATAGGAAGTAACTTGTCCCATATCTTTCTCACAAAGCAACATTCATACAGGCAGTGATCAATAGTTTCTTTTTCATTCTGGCATAAGACACACTTATCATCAGGAACTACTCCCCACTTGACTAATCTGCTTTTAGTGTTCATTCTTCTCTTAATGGCTAGCCAGAGAAGGAAGCTAAATCTTGGCACAATGTTCTTATTCCAGACTAGCTTGTACCACCTCACTTGGTTGGATTCACTTCTTAATTCCTTCCAAGCCTTAGAGATATAAAACTTGTTGTTGTCAGCTACCAGCCACTTGACCTCATCAGGACTACTATTCAGATGGAAATTATCTTTAATATAGTCCCAAGCGTCATCCGTGTACGAATCAATTGGATTAGGGAGAGTCCAATTGCCATTTCTCCACATGTCAGCTACAGTGGAGTTTTTAGGGACATTTGAGTCTTTCATCTTAACTC
The DNA here is from genome assembly GCF_937616625.2 of Mercurialis annua. Classification (NCBI taxonomy): domain Eukaryota; kingdom Viridiplantae; phylum Streptophyta; class Magnoliopsida; order Malpighiales; family Euphorbiaceae; genus Mercurialis; species Mercurialis annua. Next base: position 35,710,861 of record NC_065574.1, on the reverse strand, counting down.
TGGGGAATTTTCAGTTAATGAACACCCATGGATCCAGGGGTCATTCCAAAAGTCTGTTTTAACACCATTCCCAACTTTGTACTCTATTAGCTTCTTGATATCAGTTCTGATTCTGAGGAGGCCCCTCCAAATCCAACTAGAATCACTGTTGGCTTTAGCACTCTAGAAACTACCTCTTTTGATCTTATTATCAGCAATCCATTTTCCCCAAAGAGAGCCAGAATCATTAATGATGTGCCATATATGTTTGCAAACTGCAGCCTTATTCCAGACACTAATATCTTTAATCCCTAGACCACCTTCTTTCTTCAATCTAGTGATATCATTCCAAGCAACCAAAGCACTGTATTTCCCTTCACTTTTTCCCTTCCATAGGAATCTAGCACAGATACTCTGGCTTTCTTTATTAATACTCTTAGGAAGCAGCATGATGGAGGCCCAGAAGACATGCATGCTCATAAGAACAGATTCAATAAGCTGGATTCTCCGTGCATAGGAAAGAAACTTACTGGACCAGGAGTTAATCCTACTAGTGATTTTTTCAATAATCCATCGGCACTAATTTTTAGAAAGCCTAGAGGTTATTAGAGGAATACCTAAATATCGTAGAGGTAAGACTCCCTCAACAAACCCCAGGGACTGGATTATTCTGCTCTTAATGTTATTGTCAATGTTGCAACAAAAGACCTGGCTTTTCAGAGGATTGACACTAAGACCAGAGATAGACTTGAAAGTGTTTAAGGTGTTAGAGAAAAACATGACAGAGTGAATATCACCATGACAAAATAAAAGCAACTCATCTGCAAACATCAGGTGGTTTATTTTCATCTTTTGACAATTTTTGTGGTATTTAAAGTCATCACTAACCTTTTTGAGCATTCTAGACAGATATTCCACGTATAACACAAAAATAAGAGGGGACATGGGATCTCCTTGTCTGAGACCCTTACTAGATTGAAACCTATCACCAATATTGCCATTCCAGTTAACATAGAAACTGGCAGTCCTAATGCAGTTCATAACAAGTCTAATGAACATATCAGGGAAATTAAGACTAATCAAAATCTCTTCCACAAAGTCCCAGGAGATAGAATCATATGCTTTCCTAAGGTCAATTTTAAGGATGCATCTAGGGCTACCTTTTTCATTCTGATAATTCCTAGCTAAATCATGAGCAAGCATGATATTATGGGCTATGGACCTCTTAGGAATGAAAGCTGACTGGTTATCGGACACTAGATTATTAAGTATAGGACTGAGTCTAGAAGTGATAATCTTAGTGATAATTTTATACAGGGTGTTACAGCAAGCAATAGGCCTGAAATCAACTAATCTATCAGCATTAGAACTCTTAGGTATGACAGCAATAGCTGTAGAATTAATAGATTTGAGAATTTTACCATTTTGGAAAGTCTCCTGCATAGCCTTTACCAAATCACTCTTGACAACCTCCCAGGAGTGCTTGTAGAAATGGCTACTGAATCCATCTGGACCAGCAACTTTGTCACTCCCAATAGAAAAGACAGCCTTCTTAACTTCCTCTTCATTGATTGGTTTGCTTAAATCAATAATATCAGAATCATTAAGGCAGGCAACATCCCTGAACATCTCCCTGTTGATGTGCACTCTGTTCTGATTGTTATTATCATTGAAGAGTTCTTTGTAGAATCTTGTCATCTCACTGTGAATATCATCTTTGTTGGTAATACTATCCCCTGAATCAAGCTTTAAGATTGCCACAGTGTTCTTAATCCTTTTCTTCTTGACAGTATTATGGAAGAACTTTGTATTAGAGTCACCAAGTTTGAGCCATTGCACTCTGGACTTCTGCTTGTAAAAGCTCTCCTCAAACAGAAGCAAGTATCTCAGATGGTAGCACATAGCTCTTTCTTCAGCAAGTAAATGACAGTTAAGGGGATCCTTCTGCACATCAATTTGAACCCTGTCTAGCCTTTCCCTCTGGACTTTCACTTTCTGGGAAATATATGAGAAACTCTGATTATTCAGTTTGCTAAGTCTGAATTTTATGGCATTCATGTTTTGAGTAATTTGGTACATGGTGTAGCCCTGATAAACTTTACTCCACTCCTCTTCAATGATTTCATCATAACTAGGATGATTAGACCAAAAATTAAAGTACCTGAAACCTCTCCTCCTCATGTTCCTGAACTCTTTTTGGTTAATAGTGATAATGGGACTGTGGTCAGAGAGACCACTAGTCTTAGCTTCAAAATAAGCATTCTGAAACAAGTCTGTCCACTCACCATTGACAAAAACCCTATCCAATCTCCTCCAGATTATGTTCTCATCACACTGGTTGTTGGTCCAAGTATACCAGCATCCTGTACTTCTAAGCTCAATCAACCCAGAAGCTGTAATACAATCTATCATTTCTCTAGAGTGATTACTATCTAGGGTATTACCACCACATTTATCCTGCTCACCCATAATAGCATTAAAATCACCTTGTATGGACCAAGGTTTACTTGTAACAGCTGCAATAGAAATAATGTCCTGCCATAACTCACATCTATTCATCAAAGCATTATCACCATATATCACAGTCCAGCAGAAAACATTATTATCAATTTCAACATCACAATGAACTAGCTGGGAGGTAGTTTTAATAATGTTAACCTTGACTCTACTGCTATCAAACATCACCCAAATTCTACCAATATCATTATGATTATAATTATCAACCATATTCCACCCTATCATATTAATCTTTTTCCAAACTTTGTCTCTGTTACTCTGCCTAACCCTGGTTTCTAAGATACCAGCTAAGACAATCTTATTATTAACAAGCAGGTGATGAACCTCAGCTTGCTTAAGGGGATCATTCATTCCCCTTATATTCCAGGTTAACATATTCATTAACCTTTTTCCAAAGGCCTAAGTGGCCTTTTAGGTTTATCAATCACTTTAATCAATCCAGGAGTCTTAGTAACCATACCTCCACCTTTGAGCTTTGGGTTCTGATTAACATTCTCCACAATACTCTTCCCCTGTCTGTTCTTCTGCTTCCTGTTAGTAACAAGTTGAAACCCATCCTCAAGAATAGGATTGGATTTTGGGGAAACAAAACTGCTTTGTCCCTTATCAATCTCAATCTCTGGAACTTCTTCAGTTGTAACCTCAGCAATGGGATCCTGTTGACTCTCTTCTTTTTCTTTAGTGACCACTTCTGTACTCAAATCCACTGCTTCATTGTTGGTTTTAGCAATCCAGACTTGTTTTTGCTCACAATACCTGTGGCCAAGCTTCTTACAAGTTGAACACAATAGAGGTTTCCACTCATATTCTACCATTTGAGTTCTATTTCTCCATCTTCATCTTCTATCACAACAATATCAGGAAAAATGCCAGAAATCTTCATATCAATCAAGACTCTAGCATAAGCAAGTCTAGATCTATCTCTAGTGCATTTATCAGCAAACAACGGTCTACCCAGTGTGCTAGCTATCGAGCTTAATGATTCTGGATTCCAGAATTCCCATGGAAGCATATGAAATTTTACCCAAACAGGAATATACACTATATCATCAATATCAAAACTCCTTTTCCTCTTCCATTCTTGGAGAAGAAGGGGATGTCTGTCGAAGGTTATAGGCCCATCTACCATAGCTTTCATTTTAGCTTCCTCATCTTCAAATTGGAAGGCAAACAGATTAGGTTTAATCTGGTAAAAATCGATTAGACCAATTTTCCCCCATCTGTTTTTGATAAAGCTTTGAAGCTTGTAAAACTTAGGGTTTATCCCATAGACACAACCCAGAATAGTGTTTTTCCATCTATCAACTTCCTTCAACGAATCTTCCTCATGAATCTTAGCAATACGAACTCCATTAGACACCAATGGAGGAATAAATTTTAACCCAGCATTAGGATCCCTTGTACGGTTAGACCTGAGCAGATCAGCCCATTCTTTCTTCTTAACTTCAGGATCTGTAGTATTCCTACCATCATCTTCTACATCCTTATCCTTCTGATGGTTTTCAACCAAGACCTCTTCATAGATCTGAGGTGTTTCACTAGATTGAGATGTCTCCCCCATTTCAACATTCCCATTAATGGATTCATCTTGAACAACTTGTTTACTAGTCTTGATCTGAGAAATCGTTTTCTTACTCTGTTTCTTCGCCATGGAAACAGTGTATGTTAGCAGGATGCTATCTTGCGCTGAGAGAGAACAGGAGAGAGAAAACGGTCATATTTCTTCAAACATAAAGTTGCTTACTAACATTACCAAGTTTCAAAGTTTATGTTGTAATTGCAAATTAGGGTAAAGTTCGTGTATAAATTTGCAATTAACCCTAATAACAATAATAATAATGATAATAATAATAATAATAATAATAATAAAAATAAATTTAAGTAATATTATCGTGTTGTCAAATTTCCAAATCGAATTAAGTCTCCAAGTTAAAATCAACATTAATTAATGTTAAGTAAAATGTGTATAATCATAAAATAACCTAAAGGATTCAATTGATTAAAACAAAAGCTTCAAGGGACCACATTAGTCCTTTAACCTCCACTTTGATCAAACAAACAAAACCCAATATCCTTAGCCAAGAACACAGTGTCAAATCCCGCCATACCAAAATAATTCAAATCAATTGGCAACATTAAGAAGTAATCCATATCAAAACCATATTAAATTAATATTTAAAATTGAATATACAATTCAGAGACATGCTAAACCAATAAAATGAACAAGACAGTATGCTCATTAAATACAGGAACCATGAAGTCAAAAGAAAAATCCCAAACCAAAATCATCAATTCCTTAATAAACAAAACATCAAACAATAACAACACTTCTAACCAAGATCATCAAAACCGAACCCACACAAGAATGAGAAACAGAAACAAAAACAAAAGGGAGAATCAATACTTAAAACAGAAAACAATAACGCATAAAAATGAAGAAACAGCGGCGATTATAGTTGATTGATTTACGTATCGTTTGATGAAAAACAAAAAGTAGAATTGTAGAGGAACGAGTCTACTTCTACGGGGACGAGATAGATCTTAATTCGATCAAGAAACGGCTACGAACGGATCGAAAAACGAAGGTATTGTTTTAGAAACCAAAACACTGAATAACTTGAAAACGGTAAAACGGCATCAGCTATAACGGAAAAGATAATGTACCGTTTTACGGAACAAAAATTGGAATTTGTAGAGGCGTGAGTCTACAACCACTGGGACGAAACGGAACATAAAAACATGCTAAAACTAGAGAGAACAAATCAGAATACGTAAGTGTCGTTTGGAGGAGAATTGTGACGAGAATTCTTAGCGATTTTGGGTAGGAAAAGCGGCTAGGGTTTGTATGAAGTGTGGTGAATGAATTAGGTCAAGAAAAATAGGTATTCAGACGTAGGCATTAGGTTAGAATCGATGTAGAACTAGAAGAGACGAAAGGGCCAAAATGCCCTTGATGTCTCGAACGCTGGTCTCGAACGAGACCAGCTGAGATTAACAACTATGTGGTTCGAGACTGCATAGTCTCGAACGAGACAGTACGGGGTTATTCAGGTCTCTCTTTGAGACCTGAGTAATCCCTTGTGGTTCAACCGATTGTTTGAACAACAACCCAAAAGAACCAGAAGCCGAACCTAAAGTTGAACCGAACCACCAATCAAAACCACAAATCAAAACCATTAAACTGAAAACGACCAAAATTATTTCCGAAAACCCATTAGAAAAATTTAAATATTTTACGGGGTATTACAGTTCAGCTTTTTATCAATTTAAGCCAAACGTTTAAAATGTTACGAAACCAATCCAAACATTTAAAATGTTAAGAAACAAATCCAAAAGTTTCATCTTTTTAGCGATTTAAGCCAAACGTTTACAAAAGTTACGAAACAAATCCAAACGTTTCACCTTTTTAGCGATTTAAGCCAAACGTTAAAAACGTTACGAAACCAATCCAAATGTTTCACCTTTTTAGCGATTTAAGCAAAACGTTTACAAATGTTACGAAACAAATTCAGACGTTTCACCTTTTTATCAATTTAAGCCAAACGTTTAAAATGTTACAAAACCAATCCTAACGTTTAAAACGTTATGAAACAAATTCAAATGTTTCACCTTTTTAGCAAATTAGGCTAAACGTATTAAACATTAGGAAAAAAATCCAAATGTTTCACCTTTTTAGCAATTTAAGCCAAATGTTTAATACGTTATGAAAAAATACAAACGTTTAAAACATTATGAAACAAATCCTAAAGTTTCACCTTTTAGTGATTTTAGCCAAACTTTTAAAACGATATGAAACCAATCCAAACGTTTAAAATGTTACGAAACAAATGCAAATGTTTCACGTTTTTAGCGATTTAAGCCAAAAGTTTAAAACGTTACGAAACAAATCCAAACGTTTCAACTTTTTAGCAATTTAAGCCAAACGTTTAAAACGTTACGAAACAAATCCAAACATTTAAAACGTTACGTAACAATTCCTAACGTTTCACTTTTTTAGCGAGTTTAGCCAAACGTTTAAAACGTTACGAAACAAATCCTAATGTTTCACCGTTTTAGCGATTTAAGCCAAACGTTTAAAACTTTACAAAACAAATCCAAATATTTAAAACGTTACGAAACAAATCCAAACATTGCACATTTTTAGTGATTTAAGTCAAACATTTACAAACATTACGAAACAAATCCAAACATTTAAAATGTTACGAAACTAATCCAAAAGTTTAAAACCTTATGAAATAAATACAAATGTTCACCTTTTTAGCGATTTAAGCCAAACGTTTACAAACGTTACCAAACAAATCCAAACGTTTCACCTTTTTAGCGATTTAAGCCAAATGTTTAAAATGTTACGAAACCAATCCAAACGGTTAAACCGTTACGAAAAAATCATAATGTTTCACCTTTTTAGCAATTGAAGCCAAACGTTTCGAACATTTTGAAATAAATCCAAACGTTTCACCTTTTTAGTGATTTAAGCCAAACGTTTAAAACGATACGAAACAAATCCAAACGTTTCACCTTTTTAGCGATTTAAACCAAACGTTTAAAACGTCACGAAACGAATCCAAATGTTTAAAACGTTCTGAAACAAATCCAAACGTTTCACCTTTTTAGCAATTTAACCCAAACGTTTACAAACGTTACGAAACAAAACAAAACGTTTCACCTTTCTAGAGATTTAAGCCAAACGTTTACAAACATTATGAAACAAATTCAAACGTTTCACCTTTTTAGCGATATAAGCTAAACGTTTAAAACTTTACAAAACCAATCCAAACGTTTCAAATGCTACGAAACCAATGCAGACGTTTCAAACGTTATAAAACAAATCAAAACGTTTTATATTTTAAGCGATTTATGCCAAATGTTTACAAACATTAAGAAACAAAACCAAACATTTCACCTTTTCAGCGATTTAAGCCAAACATTTAAAACGTTACGAAAACAATCCAAACGTTTAAAACGTTACGAAACAAATCCTAACGTTTCACCTTTTTAGTGATTTAAGTCAAACGTTTAAAACGTTACAAAAGAAATCCTAACGTTTCACCTTTTTAGTGATTTAAGCCAAACGTGTAAAACGTGACGAAACAAATCCTAACATTTCCGCTGTTTAGCGATTTAAGCCAAACGTTTAAAACATTACGAAACCAATGCAAACGTTTAAAACGTTACAAAACTAATTCAAACGTTTCGCCTTTTTAGCGATTTAAGCCAAACGTTTACAAACATTGCGAAACAAATCCAAACGGTTAACCTTTTTATCAATTTAAGCCAAACATTTAAAATGTTACGAAACCAATCCAAACATTTAAAACGTTACGAAACAAATCCAAAAGTTTCCATTTCTTAGCAATTTAAGCCAAACGTTTACAAACATAATGAAACAAATCCAAATGTTTCACTCTTTTAGCGATTTAAGCCAAACATTTAAAATGTTAAAAAAACCAATCCAAACGTTTAAAACGTTATGAAACAAATCCAAACGTTTCACCATTTTAGCTAAGTCAAACGCTTACAAACATTACGAAACAAATCCAAACGTTTCACCTTTTTAGCAATTTAAGCTAAACGTTTTAAACGTTAGGAAACCAATCCAAACGTTTAAAACGTTACGAAACAAATCCTAAAGTTTCACCTTTTAGCGATTTAAGCCAAATGTTGAAAACGTTACAAAACAAATCCTAACGTTTCACATTTTTAAAGATTTAAGCCAAACCGTTACGAAACAAATCCAAACGTTTCACCTTTTTAGCGATTTAAGCCAACATTTAAAACGTTAAGAAACTAATCCATACGTTACGAAACAAATCCAAACGTTTCCCCTTTTTAGCGATTTAAGCAAAACGTTCAAAACGTTTCGAATCAAATCCAAACGTTTAATACGTTACGTAACAAATCCTAACGTTTTACCTTTTTCGCGATTTAAGCCAAACGTTTAAAACGTTACGAAACAAATCCAAACGTTTCAACCTTTTAGCAATTTTAGCCAAACGTTTAAAACGTTACGAAACAAATCCAAACAGTTAAAACGTTACGTAACAATTCCTAACGTTTCACCGTTTTACCGATTTTAGCCAAACGTTTAAAACGTTACGAAACAAATCCTAACGTTTAAAACCTTATGAAATAAATCTAAAAGTTTCACTTTTTTAGCGATTTAAGCCAAATGTTAGCAAACTTTACTAAACAAATCCAAACGTTTAAAATGTTAAGAAACCAATCCAAACGTTTAAAACGTTACGAAACAAATCCAAACGTTTCACCATTTTAGCGATTTAAGCCAAACGCTTACAAACATTACGAAACAAATCCAAACGTTTCACCGTTTTAGCAATTTAAGCTACACGTTTTAAACGTTAGGAAACAAATCCAACGTTTAAAACGTTACGAAACATATCTTAAAGTTTCACCTTTTAGCGATTTAAGCCAAATGTTTAAAATGTTACGAAACAAATCCTAACGTTTCACATTTTTAAAGATTTAAGCCAAACCGTTACGAAACAAATCCAAACGTTTCACCTTTTTAGCGATTTAAGCCAACGTTTAAAACGTTAAGAAACTAATCTGAACATTATGAAACAAATTCAAACGCTTCACCTTTTAGCGATTTAAGCCAAACGTTCAAAACGTTACGAATCAAATCCAAACGTTTAATATGTTACGTAATAAATCCTAACGTTTTACCTTTTTCGCGATTGAAGCCAAACGTTTAAAACGTTACGAAACAAATCCAAACGTTTCGACTTTTTAGAAATTTAAGCCAAACGTTTAAAACGTTAAATAAATCCAAACATTTAAAACGTTACGTAACAATCCCTAACATTTCACCTTTTTAGCGATTTTAGCCAAACGTTTAAAACGTTACGAAAAAAATCCTAATGTTTCACCGTTTTATCGATTTAAGCCAAACTTTTAAAACTTTACAAAATAAATCCAAATGTTTAAAACGTTACGAAAAAAATCTCAACGTTTTACATTTTTAGTGATTTAAGTCAAACGTTTACAAATGTTACGAAATAAATCCAAACATTCAAAACATAACGACACTAATCCAAACGTTTAAAACCTTACGAAATAAATCCAAAAGTTTCACCTTTTTAGCGATTTAAGCCAAATGTTTACAAACGTTACCAAACAAATCCAAACGTTTCACCTTTTTAGCGATTTAAGCCAAATGTTTAAAACGTTGCGAAACCAATCCAAATGTTTAAACCGTTACGAAATAAATCATAACGTTTCACCTTATTAGCGATTTAAGCCAAACGTTTCGAACATTTCGAAACAAATCCAACCGTTTCACCTTTTTAACGTTTTAAGCCAAACGTTTAAAACGATACGAAACAAATCCAAATGTTTCACCTTTTTAGCGATTTAAACCAAACGTCTAAAATGTCACGAAACCAATCCAAATGTTTAAAACATTACGAAACAAATCCAAACGTTTCACCTTTTTAGCAATTTAACCCAAACGTTTACAAACGTTACGAAACAAATCCAAACGTTTCACCTTTCTAGAGATTTAAGCCAAACGTTTACAAACGGTAGGAAACAAATCCAAACGTTTCACCTTTTTAGCTATTTAAGCCTAACGTTTACAAACATTACGAAACAAATCCAAACATTTCACTTTTTTAGCGATATAAGCTAAACGTTTAAAACTTTACAAAACCAATCCAAACGTTTCAAATGCTACGAAACCAATGCCGACTTTCCAAACGTTATAAATAAATCAAAATGTTTTATATTTTAAGCGATTTATGCCAAATCTTTACAAACATTAAGAAACAAAAACCAAACATTTCACCTTTTTAGCGATTTAAGCCAAACATTTAAAACGTTACGAAACCAATCCAAATGTTTAAAACGTTACGAAACAAATCCTAACGTTTCACCTTTTTAGTGATTTCAGTCAAACGTTTAAAACGCTACGAAAGAAATCCTAATGTTTCACCTTTTTAGTGATTTAAGCCAATCGTGTAAAACGTTACGAAACGAATCCTAACGTTTCGCCTTTTTAGCGATTTAAGCCAAATATTTAAATCGTTACGAAACCAATCCAAACGTTTAAAATGTTACGAAACAAATTCAAACGTTTCACCTTTTTAGCGATTTAAGCCAAACGTATACAAACGTTGCAAAACAAATCCAAACGGTTAACCTTTTAACAATTTAAGCCAAACATTTAAAATGTTACGAAACCGATCCAAACATTTAAAAAGTTACGAAACAAATCAAAACGTTTCCATTTCTTAGCAATTTGAGCCAAACGTTTACAAACATAATGAAACAAATCCAAACGTTTCACCCTTTTAACGATTTAAGCCAAACGTCTAAAATGTTAAGAAACCAATCCAAACGTTTAAAACGTTACGAAACAAATCCAAACGTTTCACCATTTTAGCGATTTAAGCCAAACGCTTACAAACAGTACGAAACAAATCCAAACGTTTCACCTTTTTAGCAATTTAAGCTAAACGTTTTAAATGTTAGGAAACAAATCCAAACGTTTAAAACGTTACGAAACAAATCTTATAGTTTCACCTATTAGTGATCTAAGCCAAATGTTTAAAACGTTACGAAACAAATCCTAATGTTTCACATTTTTAAAGATTTAAGCCAAACCTTTACGAAACAAATCCAAAAGTTTCACCTTTTTAGCAATTTAAGCCAAACGTTTAAAACGTTAAGAAACTAATCCAAACGTTACGAAACAAATCCAAACGTTTCACCTTTTTAGCGATTCAAAACGTTACGAATCAAATCCAAACGTTTAATACGTTACGTAACAAATCCTAACATATTACCTTTTTCGCGATTTAAACCAAACGTTTAAAACATTACAAAACAAATCCTAACGTTTCACCGTTTTTGCGAATTAATCCAAACGTTTAAAACGTTACAAAATAAATCCAAATGTTTAAAACGTTACGAAACAAATCCAAACGTTACACTTTTTAGCAATTTAAGCCAAACGTTTACAAACGTTACGAAACAAATCCAAACGTTTCACCTTTTTAGAAATTTAAGCTAAACGTTTTAATCGTTAGGAAACAAATCAAAACATTTAAAAATGTTATGAAACAAATCCTAAAGTTTCATCTTTTAGTGTTTTAAGCCAATCGTTTAAAATATTACGAAACAAATCCTAACGTTTCATATTTTGAGCAATTTAAGCCAAACGTTTAAAACGTTACGATACAAATCCAAACATTTAAAATGTTACGAAACAAGTCCAAACGTTTAAAACGATACGAAATAAATCCTAGTGTTTCACCTTTTTAGCGATTTAAGCCAAACGTTTATAAACGTTACAAAACAAATCCTTACATTTTAACTTTTGAGTGATTTAAGCCAAACATTTAAAACGTTACGAAACAAATCCAAATGTTTCACCTTTTTAGCTATTTAAGCCAAACGTTTAAACTTTTACGAAACAAATCCAAACGTTTAAAACGATACGAAACAAATCATAACGTTTCACCTTTTTAGCGATTAAAGCCAAACGTTTAAAACGTTACGAAACCAATCCAAACGTGTAAAACGTTACAAAAAAAATCCAAACGTTTCCTCTTTTTAGCGATTTAAGCCAAACGTTTACAAACGTTACGAAACACATACCTTTTTGGCGATTTAATCCAAAAGATTCTGAACTTTACGAATCAAATCCAATCGTTTCACCTTTTTAGCGATTTAATCCAAACGTTTAAAACGTTACAAAACCAATCAAAACATCCAAACATTTAAAAAGAAATTCAAACGTATCAATGAAACAAAAAAAATCCAAACGTTTTACCTTTTTATCATTTTAAGCCAAACGGTTAAAAATGTTACAAAATAAATCCAAACGTTTCACCTTTGCAGCGGTTTAAGCAAAACGTAAACCAATACAAATGTTTATAAGGTTATGAAACAAATCCTAATGTTTCACCTTTTTAGCGATTTAAGCCAAATGTTTAAAATGTCATGAAAGAAATCCAAACGTTTAACATTTTTAACGATTTAATCCAAACATTTAAAACGTTACGAAACCAAACCAAACCAAACGTATAAAACCTTACGAAATAAATCCTAAAGTTTCACCGTTTTAGTGATTAAGCTAACCGTTTAAAAAATTTCAAAACAAATCCAAATGTTTCACCTTTTTTGCGATTTAAGCCAAACATTTAAAACGTTACGAAAATAATCCAAACGTTTCACCTTTTTAGCGATTTAAGCCAAACGTTTAAAATGTTATGAAACCAATCTAAACGTTTAAAACGTTATGAAAAAAATCTAAATGTTTCGCCTTTTCAGTGATTTAACCCAAACGTTTACTAATGTTACGAAAGAAATCCAAACGTTTCAACCTTTTAGCGATTTAAGACAACGTTTACAAACGTTAAGAAACAAATCCAAACGTTTTTCTTTTTAGCTATTTAAGCCAAACGTTTACAAACATTACGAAATAAATCCAAATGTTTCACCTTTTTAGCGATTTAAGCCGAACGATTAAAACGTTACGAAACAAATCCAAACGTTTCACCTTTTTAGTGATTTAAGCCAAACGTTTAAAATGTTACCAAGCCAATCCTAATGTTTTAAATGTTATCAAACAAATCCAAATGTTTGAAATGTTACGAAACAAATCCAAACGTTTCACCTTTTTAGTGATTTAATTCAAACGTTTAAAACCTTACGAAACAAATCTTAACGTTTCCCCTTTTTAGCGATTTAAGCCAAATGTTTAAAACGTTTCGAAACAAATCCAAATGTTTCGTGTTTTTAGAAATTTAAGCCAAACGTTTGAAACATTACGAAACCAATCCAAACGTTTAAAACGTTACGAAAAAATCCAAATGTTTCCCCTTTTAGTGATTTAAGCCAAATATTTTAAAACGTTACGAAACAAATCCAAACGTTTCACCTTTTTAGCTGTTCAAGCCAAACATTTACAAATGTAAAGAAACAAATCGAAACGTTTCACCTTTTTAGCAATTTAAGCTATTAAACGTTTAAAACGTTTCGAAACAATTCAAACGTTTCACCTTTTTAGCGATTTAAGCCAAATGTTTACAAACGTTACGAAAAAAATCCAAATGTTCACCTTTTTAGCGATTGGGATAATGTCAAAAAAAATCACAAAATTTACATGTTTTCTCATTTTAATCACGCAGTTTAAATTTTCTCATTTTCATGCACGAACTATCATTTTTTCTCAAATTCATGCACGGTGCTGAAGTGGCACTCATTCATTAGTGTAACATGACCTCCACCTCAGCGAATTACACCAATGGAACCGTGAAATCTTAGTACCGTGTATGAATTTGAGAAAAAGTGGTACTTCGTGCATGAAAATGAGAAAAATTAAACTGTTTGATTAAAATGAGAAAACATGTAAAGTTGGCGAATTTTTATGACATTAACCCTTAGCGATTTAAGCCAAACGTTTAAAATGTTACGAAAGCAATCCAAATGTTTAAAGTTACGAAACAAATCCTAATGTTTCACCTTTTTAGCAATTTAAGCCAAATATTTAAAACGTTATGAAAGAAATCCAAACGTTTAACCTTTTCAGCGATTTAAGCCAAACAATTAAAACGTTACGAAACCAATCCAAACGTTTAAAAAGTTACGATCAAATCCTAGCATTTCACCATTTTAGGAATTTAAGATACATGTTTAATACATTTCGAAACAAACCCAAATGTTTCACCTTTTTTAGCGATTTAAGCTAAACTTTTAAAACGATATGAAACCAATCCAAACGTTTAAAACGTTACAAAACAAATCCAAAGGTTTTACCTTTTCAGCGATTTAAGCCAAAATTTTAGAAACGATACGAAATAAAATCCTAACGTTTTACCTTTTTAGCAATTTAAGCCAAACATTAAGAACGTTTCGACACAAATCCTAACGTTTCACCTTTTTAGCGATTTAAGCCAAATATTTAAAACGTTTCGAAACAAATCCAAAAGTTTCACCTTTTTAGCGATTTAAGCCAAACGTTTAAAACGTTACGAAACCAATCCAAACATTTAAAACATTACGAAAGAAATCCACACGTTTCACCTTTTTAGCGATTTAAGCCAAACGTTTACAAACGTTACAAAACAAATCCAAACGTTTCACCTTTTCAGCGATTTAAGCCAAACGTTACAAACATTACGAAAGAAATCGAAACGTTTCACTTTTTAGCGATTTAAGCCAAACTTTTAAAACATTTCGAAACAAATTCAAACGTTTCACCTTTTTAGCGATTTAAGCCAATCATTTAAAACTTTATGAAACCAATTCAAACGTTTAAAACGTTACAAAACAAATCCAAACGTTTCACCTTTTTAGCAATTTAAGCGAAACATTTACAAAAGTTATGAAACAAATCCAACCTGTAATATCCCGTATTTTTAAATTATTTTTTAAAAATTTTAATTTTATTTTCCGTCGAAGTTTAGGTAATTTTTTTTTTATTAAATATTTTATTTAATTTTATTTGACGCGTTCGTTGATTCAATCGTCGTTCGATTCGTGTTTGGTTTGTATTTATATTTATTAAAAGAAAAAAAATAATATATATTGCATGCAAATTAGCCCATGCATACACCTACCTCCTTGTTTCTCACGTTATTATTGTGCATGAAAAGCCCATCATATATTGAATATGGCCGTAATATTTTTAGAAAGCCCATTTTCTTCATTACGAAGCAGAAACCTATAGTTTGTGTAGCATAAGAGAATTTTCGCGTCCTTTTCTTTTTCACTCATTTTCTTTGTTAAACCCTTTTCGTTTCTCACACTTCCTTCTAACCCTAGCCATCATCCAAAGCTTATAATCTCTGCAAATCAGTTACCAAATTGTCCCTAAACTCTAGTGTCCATCGGTAATAAATTGTTCCTTGTTTTCTCTGTTCTGCTGGGAACGATACCTCCGTATTTTGATCCGTTCTTAATCATTGCAGCATTATTTTTGGATCTGTTACGTCCGAATGGTAGTAGAGACACGCCTCTACAATTCTCATCTTCGTTTTCGCCAAACGGTACGTGAATAATCCTGTTTCAATCGCTGTCGTCGTACCGTTTTATTTTGTTCTTAACTGTGAGCCCTGTTTTTCTTGTTGCCGATTTATGAATCATTTTTGTTGGTTTGATTCTTGATCTTTGGTGTCTAAAATCTCATGTATTTGAGTTGTGGATGAAGCATGTTTTTTTGGGTTAATTCTTGTTTTCGATATTTCAATTATGGTTTGATAACTTGTTTATGATATTTTTTTTATCGATTCAAACCGATAGGTTGCGGCTGCCATGGTTGTAGTTTTTAGATTATATTATTGTGTTGGTTTGATATAATGATTTTGTTTAACTTGGATTATTAGGAAGTTATGACGGTTTCATGATTTAGTGGCTTAATGATTCGGTGTCATGGCTCTGTATATTGAGTTATTTGTTATTAGATGTAATTGTGATTGTTTGTAGGAGATGATGGCTTGGCAGTAAGTGTTTGGCTGATTTTAATTATTTTTGGTTAAAGGGTTAACTTGGTCACTGAATTGTTTTGTTTAGATCAAATGAGTTCCTTAAATTATTTGTTAACTATTTATATTAGATTGTTTATTAATTACTTCCATTTTAAATCTACGGATTTAGTTTCAATTTATATTTGGACAATTTAATAACATTATATTTTTAATTTAAATTATTTTGATAATATTATTATTTTTAATTTAAATTACTTTGACAACATTATTTTAAATCTAAAAATGATGTTAATCATATTTATAATTTAAATAATTTTAAATTATATTGTTTAATATAAATGGAAAATGAATAATTATATATTTTAACCAATGATTTATAATTATTCGGGTAATTATTAAATTTTGAAATTTATTGACTAGACGTGTCAATTTGACGTTTTAAGATTTAAACGTTTTTCTAATTTATTTGTTATTAAATAAATTATTAGTAACTATTGGTTACTTGGATTTTAAGATATTGAGTTACGTTTTTAAACATTAATTTATTATTTTATCCAATGGGTATTTTTAAATTGTAAACTATGGTTTATAATTTTGGATTATTATTGTGTGGGTCGGGTTAGACTTGGATCGCCTAACATTTGAGGTTAGCCTGGCAGTTATCGGTAACTCGGCCAATCTATTACTTTTGGGATTTAAATTAATTTAATGTTTAAATAATATTTTCTGAAATGAGTTTTAAAGCGGGAACTCAATAGACTTGTTTTACAATGGCATTTTAATTTGTCTAAGTATTGTGTTACTCTATGTGATTTACCTGACTTGCTGTTGTGCTAGTCCTACATGGTGTCTAGTACTCTCTAGAGTTAGGGTTTGTTTTAATAATTATTTTATTTGTCTAGACTCGTCTACTATTCGCGCTTCACAGGCGAACCAGGATTAGTTGCTTGCCAGGTTATCACGTGGATTAGCAAGCAGTGAGTTTATATCGCTATTTACCGCTTTATTAAGTAATTTGTATTTTTGCATATATATATATTGTATATACAACTTTCGAACTGTTTTCGACATTATGGATCTGAATTGGAACGGGCTACTCGATGGGCATCATCGAGACTGCGTGCGCACCGGTATATGATCATATGGTATTGAGGTAGGTTTCGGGATACGTCTCGCCTTAGTGAGGGCACCGGTGGAAGATACGTCTCCTGGGACTCACATGTTTATTTGAGTGACTGTCAGGGATCGGTTATGGAGATACGTCTCACCGACACGACAATTGGATTTAGATTATTTGTGGTTTAGGATTTCAATGCTTATCCATAATGATAAAATGCTTTATAAATATTTTAAAGGTTTTAAAGGTTTTCACTCAATAAATGTAAATAGTTGTATGAACTCATCTCAGTATATTTGACCCCGTTGTTTTCCCAAATTTTCTAGGGTTATGATTTGAGCGAGTCAGGTGGTCTCCGATTCTTTATTTCCTCGGAGGTTTACTTTATTTTATTAAAGTCATTGAACTGATTTTACTCTTAGACCGCAGTAGTTATTAGAAGTCTTACTTGTTATAGTACTCGTTGTCAGGTTAATTCAATTGGAGTATTTGTTGATTGACATTATTATATTAACTTTGGTTATTTATATTCATGCCATGTTAGAGACTCAGAATTAACCGAGCGTGTATTATTTATATGTTGTACATATAAACTGCTAGACTAGGCTGGAGTCTCGGATGCCCCCGAGCATGTGGTTTTATGTAGGCTTATATGTTGAGTGGTTATCCGAAAGACTTGCTACGGATTTTGGTACAACCATACCCATTCCCTAGCGCCGGCCGCGATTTATGAAAATGGGTCGTGACACAAACGTTTCACATTTTTAGCAATTTAAGCGAAACTTTTAAAATGTTACGGAAGCAATCCAAATGTTTATAACGTTGCGAAACAAATCCTAACGTTTCACTTTTTTAGCAATTTAAACCAAATGTTTAAAACGTCATTAAAGAAATCCAAACGTTTAACCTTTTTAGCAATTTAAGCCAAACATTTAAAACGTTACGAAACCAATCCAAATGTTTAAAACGTTACGAAACAAATCTAAACGTTTGTAAACGTAACGAAACAAATTCAAACGTTTAAAACGTTTCGAAACAAATTCAAATGTTTCACCTTTTAAGCGATTTAAGCCAAACGTTTAAAACGTTACGAAACAAATCCAAACGTTTCACCTTTTTAGCGATTTTAGCCAAACTTTTAAAACGATATGAAACCAATCCAACTGTTTAAAATGTTACGAAACAAATCCAAATGTTTCACCTTTTTAGCGCATAAGCCAAACATTTACAAATATTACGAAACAAATCTAAACGTTTCCCCTTTTTAGCGATTTAAGCCAAACGTTTACAAACATTACGAAACAAGTCTAAATGTTTCCCCTTTTTAGCGATTTAGGCCAAACTTTTACAAACGTTACGAAACAAATCCAAACGTTTAACCTTTTTAGCGATATAAGTCAAAAGTTTAAAACTTTACGAAACCAATCCAAACGTTTCAAACGTTACGAAACCAATCCAAACATTTCAAACATTACAAAACAAATCAAAACATTTCACCTTTTTAGCGATTTAAGCCAAACGTTTACAAACGTTAAGAGACGATTCCAAATGTTTCAACTTTTTAGCGATTTAAGCCAAATGTTTAAAACATTACGAAACCCATCCAAATGTTTATAACGTTATGAAACAAATCCTAACGTTTTACCTTTTTAGCAATTTAAGTTAAACGTTTAAAACGTTACGAAGCAAATCCTAACGTTTCACCTTTTAGTGATTTAAGCCAAACTTTTAAAACGTTCCGAAAATAATCCAAACATTTCACCCTTTTAGCCATTCAAGCCAAACTTTTATATAACGTTACGAAACAAATCCAAACATTTCACCTTTTTAACGATATAAACCAAACGTTTAAAACATTACGAAACAAATCCGAAGGCTTAAAACGTTAAGAAACAAATCATAACGTTTCACTATTTTAATTATTTAAGTCAAGTGTTCAAAAAATTTCGAAACAAATTCAAAAGTTTCACCTTTTTAGCGATTTAAGCCAAACACTTAAAACCTTAGGAAATAAATCTAAACGTTTCACCTTTTTAGCGATTTATGACAAACGATTAAAATGTTACGAAACCAATCCAAACGTTAAAAAAGTTACAAAACAAATCCAAACGTTTCACCTTTTTAGCGGAATAAGCCAAACGTTTACAAATGTTACGAAACAAATCAAAACGTTTCCCCTTTTTAGCGAATTAAGCCAAACTTTTAAAATGTTTCGAAACAAATCCAAACGTTTCACCTTTTTAGATTTTTAAACCAAACGTTTAAAATGTTTTGAAACAAATTCAAACATTTAAGACTTTACGAAACAAATCCAAACATTTCAACTTTTTAGCGATTTAAGCGAAACGTATACAAACGTAAGAAACAAATCCAAACGTTTCGCCTTTTTAGCGATTTAAGCCAAACGTTTGCAAATGTTATGACACAAATCCAAACGTTTCACCTTTTTAGCGATTTAAGCCAAACGTTTAAATTGTTACAAAACCAATCCAAACGTTTCAAACGTTACGAAACCAATTCAAACGTTTCAATGTTACAAAACAAATCCAAATGTTTTGCCTTTTTAGCGATTTA
The DNA here is from genome assembly GCF_937616625.2 of Mercurialis annua. Lineage (NCBI taxonomy): Eukaryota > Viridiplantae > Streptophyta > Magnoliopsida > Malpighiales > Euphorbiaceae > Mercurialis > Mercurialis annua. Next base: position 35,691,220 of record NC_065574.1, on the reverse strand, counting down.
AGCCAAGCGTTACGAAACAAATCCAAACGTTTTGCCTTTTTAGCGATTTAAGCCAAACGTTTACAAACGTTACGAAACAAATCCAAACGTTTCACCTTTTTAGCAATATAAGCCAAACATTTAAAACTTTACGAAACGTTTCAAACGTTATGAAACCAATCAAGACGTTTCAAAAATTACAAAACAAATCAAAATGTTTCACCTTTTTAGCAATTTAAGCCAAACTTTTACAAACGTTACGAAACTATTCCAAACGTTTCCCTTTTTTAGCGATTTAAGACAAATGTTTAAAACTTTACGAAACCAATCCAAATGTTTAAAACGTTACGGAACAAATCCTAACGTTTCACCTTTTTTGCAATTTAAGTCAAACTTTTAAAACATTACAAAAAAAATCCCAATGTTTCACCTTTTTAGCGATTTAAGACAAATGTTTAAAACGTTTCGAAATAAATCCATACATTTCACCTTTTTAGCCATTCAAGCCAAACTTTAACAAACTTTATGAAATATATTCAAACATTTCACCTTTTTAGCGATTTAAACCAAACGTATAAAACATTACGAGACCAATCCACACATTTAAAACGCTACCAAACAAATCCTAACGTTTCACTATTTTAACAATTTAAGTAAAATGTTCAAAAAAATTCGAAACAAATCCAAACGTTTCACCTTTTTAGAGATTGAAGCCAAAAGTTTACAACGTTACGAAACAAATGCAAACGTTTCACCTCTTTAGCGATTTAGGACAAACGTTTAAAATGTTACGAAACCAATCCAAACATATAAAACGTTACGAAACAAATCCAAATGTTTTACCTTTATAGCGAATTAAGCCAAACGTTTACAAACGTTACAAAACAAATCGAAACGTTTCACCTTTTTAGCGATTTAAGAAAAACGTTTAAAACATTTCGAAACAAATCAAAACGTTTTACCTTTTTAGCTATTTAAGCTAAACATTTAAAACGTTTCAAAACCAATCCAAATGTTTAAAATGTTACGAAACAAATCCAAACCTTTCACCTTTTTAGCGATTTAAGCCAAACGTTTACAAATATTACGAAAAAAATCGAAACGTTTCCCTTTTTTAGTGATTTAAGCCAAACGTTTACAAACGTTACGAAACATATCCAAACGTTTCCCCTTTTTAGCGGTTTAAGCCAAACGTTTACAAAAGTTACGAACAAATCTACGTTTCACCTTTTTAGCGATTTAAGCTAAACGTTTAAAACGTTACAAAACAAATCAAAACGTTTCAAACGTTTTGAAACCAACCCAAACGTTTCAACGTAACAAAACTCATCGAAACGTTTTAAACGTTACGGAACAAATCCCGACGTTTCACCTTTTTAGCGATTTAAGCCAAATGTTTAAAATGTTACGAAGCCAATCCAAATGTTTAAAACGTTATGAAACAAATCCTAACATTTTACCTTTTTAGCAATTAAAGCCAAATGTTTAAAACGTTATGAAAGAAATCCAAACGTTTAATCTTTTTAGCGATTTAAGCCAAACGTTTAAAACGTTACGAAACCACTCCAAACGTTTAAAACGTTATGAAATAAATCCCAACGTTTGACCATTTTAGTGATTTAAGCTAAATGTTTAAAATATTTCGAAACAAATCCAAACGTTTCACCTTTTTAGCGATTTAAGCCAAACGTTTAGAACATTACGAAACAAATCCAAACGTTTCCCCTTTTTAGGATTTAAGCCAAAAGTTTAAAACGTTATGAAAGCAATCCAAACGTTTAAAACGTTACAAAACAAATCCAAATGTTTCACCTTTTTAGCGATTTAACCCAAACGTTTACAAACGTTACGAAACAAATCCAAACATTTCGCCTTTTTAGCGATTTAAGCCAAACGTTTACAAACGTTACGAAACAAATCCAAACGTTTTACCTTTTTAGCGATATAAGCCAAACGTTTAAAACTTTACGAAACCAATCAAAACGTTTCAAACGTTACGAAACAAATCAAAACGTTTCATATTATTAGCGATTTAAGCCAAATGTTTACAAACGTTACGAAACAATTCCAAATGTTTCACCTTTTTAGCGATTTAAGACAAATGTCTAAAACTTTACGAAACCAATCCAAATGTTTAAAAAGTTACGAAACAAATCCTAACGTTTCACCTTTTTAGCGATTAAAGTCAAACGTTTAAAACGTTATGAAACAAATCATAACGTTTCACCTTTTCAGTGATTTAAGCCAAACGGCTAAAACGTTTCGAAACAAATCCAAACATTTCACCTTTTTAGACGATTTAAACCAAACGTTTAAAACATTACGAAACAAATCCAAAAGTATAAAACATTACGAAACAAATCCTAACGTTTCACTATTTTAACGATTTAAGTAAAATGTTCAAAACATTTCAAAATAAATCCACACGTTACACTTTTTTAGCGATTTAAGCTAAAAGTTTAAAACGTTACGAAACAAATCCAAATGTTTCACCTTTTCGCAATTTAAAACAAATGTTTAAAATGTTACAAAACTAATCCAAATGTTTAAAACATTACGAAACAAATCCAAAACTTTCACCTTTTTAGCGATTTAAGCCAAACGTTTACAAACGTTACGTAACATATCCAAACGTTTAACCTTTTTAGCGATTACGAAACCACTCGAAACGTTTCAAAGGTTACGAAATCACTCCAAACGTTTAAAACGTTACAAAACAAATCCGAACGTTTACCATTTTAGCAATTTAAGCTAAACGTTTAAAACATTTCGAAACAAATCCAAACGTTTCATCTTTTTAGCAATTTATGCCAAACATTTAAAACGTTACGAAACAATCCAAACGTTTCACCTTTTTAGGATTTAAGCCAAACGTTTAAAACGTTATGAAAACAATCCAAACGTTTAAAACGTTGCGAAAGAAATCCAAACGTTTCACCTTTTTAGCGATTTAAGCCAACCGTTTACAAACGTTACGAAACAAATCCAAACGTTTCACCTTTTTAGCGAACGTTTAAAACTTTACGAAATCAATCCAAACGTTTCAAACGTTACGAAACAAATCAAAACGTTTCATATTTTTAGCGATTTAAGCCAAATATTTACAAACGTTATGAAACAATTTAAAACGTTTCACCTTTTTAGCGATTAAAATTGTGTGTCCTGTTTGTAGTTTTGTTTATTTATTTATTTTTTGTATTTTTTTAGAATTTTTAAATTTATGAGTAACTGTGTGCTGTAGAAGATGAAGAATGGAGGAAAGGACAGATGTCAGGGGAGGAGCTGCGTGCACTTGCCAAGGAGGTTGCTAGAGTGGAAACCGTTCGAGCTTATGCCGGTAAGGCTTAAAATTTTTAAAACGTTGCGAAAGAAATCCAAACGTTTCACCTTTTTAGCGATTTAAGCCAACCGTTTACAAATGTTACGAAACAAATCCAAACGTTTCACCTTTTTAGCGAACGTTTAAAACTTTATGAAACCAATCCAAACGTTTCAAACGTTACGAAACAAATCAAAACGTTTCATATTTTTAGCAATTTAAGCCAAATGTTTACAAACGTTATGAAACAATTTTAAACGTTTCACCTTTTTAGCGATTAAGACAAATGTCTAAAACTTTACGAAACCAATCCAAATGTTTAAAAAGTTATGAAACAAATCCTGACGTTTCACCTTTTTAGCGACTAAAGTCAAACGTTAAAACGTTACGAAACAAATCATAACGTTTCACCTTTTTAGCGATTTAAGCCAAACGTTTAAAACGTTTCGAAACAAATCCAAACATTTCACCTTTTTAGCGATATAAGCCAAACGTTCAAAACATTACGAAACTAATGCAAAAGTTTAAAACGTTACGAAAGAAATCCTAACGTTTCACTATTTTAATGATTTAAGTAAAATGTTCAAACCATTTCGAAATAAATCCAAACGTTACACCTTTTTAGCGATTTAAGCTAAAAGGTTAAAACGTTACGAAACAAATCCAAACGTTTCACCTTTTAGCGATTTAAGACAAACGTTTAAAATGTTACGAAACCAATCTAAACGTTTAAAAGATTACGAAACAAATCCAAAACATTCACCTTTTTAGCGATTTAAGCCAAACGTTTACAAACGTTACGTGACAAATCCAAGCGTTTAACCTTTTTAGCGATTTAAGCCAAACGTTTAAAACGTTACGAAACCACTCGAAACGTTTCAAAGATTACGAAATCACTCCAAACGTTTAATATGTTACAAAACAAATCCGAACGTCTTACCATTTTAGCGATTTAAGCTAAACGTTTAAAACATTTCGAAACAAATCCAAACGTGTAGTACCCCGTAATTTTAAGTAATTAGAATATGCCACGAGGTCAAATTGGAGTAATTAAAATATTAAAAATAATATTTTGCGGGTTCGAATATTAAGAAAAATATTCGGAAAGACTAAATTTAATATTCAAAGGATAATAATAAGTTTAACTATTAAAGGTTATAAAATTAAATCACGGAAAGTGATTTAATAAATTCAGAACATGTAAATTAAATTTAAATATAAATTTAATTTATACGTATCCGTAAAAGAATATCGTAATAATTAGAGTTTAAAATTTAAATCCAGAATTTAAATTTTAATAAAGGGATATGAACGGGATTAATATAATAGAGAATACGACTGGGTGTCGTAGATAAAAATATATTGATAATTAAAATATCAATGTACCACTCTAAATGGAGAGTTTAAGATTTCAGACAAAACCCCGAAATTAAAATGTCGAAACTCGGAAAGCTCGACGAGTTATGGACGAATATACGTTAAGATATATATATAAATATATATATTAATAAAAAAAAATAATAAAAAGGAGAGGCGGTCAGTTGTGGGCGGCAAGGAAAGATAATTATCCACTTTAGTCCCTAAACTTTTAATTCAATTAGTTTTTGATTATTAACTAATTAAGTATTATTCGTTAGTCCAAATTAAAATTAAATAATTTATAAGTTCCGAGCGAATAATTTCGGTGTCAATATTCGCGAAATAATTTGACGAGGCTACCGCAAACTTTTATGGAATTTGGACATAATAATTTTAATTAAGCGGGACTGATTTGGACCTAATAAATCTTTGGAGATTTATTAAAAATAGAATATAAGTCGGATGCGAATAAAAATTATATTTTTATTCGTTTTATATTTTATTGGATTTTTGGATAAAGTTTCACGAAATTTGAAATTAGTCTTCGTTTGAACTACGGACGACTAATTAAAATCAGAGTTAAAGTGCATGATTGATCTAATACCAAATGGTACTTTAGCCAAATCATTTCCCTATAAATAGAAGAGAGGGCACGGCACAATTGATTGTGTTTCATTTCTAGAATGAAACACCAACTTGCTTAGCAATCAGAGGTGAGGCGCACCCAGTGCGCGGGAAATTAGGTCCCGCCGCGATGCGATCCATTTGGCGATTCCGACTCTGATTCTTCAACGAATCCAGTAGTAATCGAGGTATTAATCTCGTATACGATGTTTATTTCGATATATATTAATTATATATTCGATATTAAACGGTAAACGTATCGAAACAATCGCGTACGTATCGATTCGACGTTTTAATTATAGAATTGAATTGTTTAGGTTGTGATTAAATGTTCGGAGCGGGAAAAATCAATCAAGCACGTTGGAAAGTGGCTCGGGAATGATATCCCGGTGCCTGCACGTGTGCACGACCGTGCATAGGCAGTGCACGAACGTGCACAAGCCGTGCACAAACGTGCACTGGCCAAGGCAGTGCACGAACGTGCACAGACCCTACACGGACGCGTAGTCCGACTCCGACGAGGTCTTTTCAGGCGGCGAATCCGAGGGGACTTCGCCTAGTAGGACGGTGTGTTTACCGTCAGTTAGTAAATGATTAAAGGTGAACGTTTTAAAATGATATAAGTTAATACGTTAAAACGATACGACGTTTTAACTAGGCTCTACATTAATAAATGTGATTAATGTTAAAAGTACTATACGTCTGTACCAAGAGTGGTATTATATATTGAACGAGAAGTTCAATATTGAGATTAGTTCATGTGTTTGTTTATAGAGTCGTCTATAAACAATAGTTGTTTGAGTCTATCGTTTATACGACAGGACTAGAGTTAGAAATTCAATGTCTAATATTCTTTTGACATTTGAATTTTAATTAGATCCGACGAGTAGTCGATCTAGCGAGCCAAACACCAACGTGTTTTACTGACAAGCTTGATTGGAGCTTATGTTTTTGAAAATGGGGACGACAGTACTGTGAGTTTTACTTTGTGATTTTTACTTTTGAATATTTACATTTAAACTGTTTTAAATAACAAATCGCACTAGTATAATATAACCATCAAAAATCCATTGGAACAAGCTTCCTATTGGTTGTCAATAGGATTGTGTGATCACCAGTAGTGTTTCTCGATACGAGCCTGTGTCTGACATAGAGGTCAGTTAATGTCATTGGGCGTTAGAAGTGCTAGCGACCCTGACTTAACAGTCTGAGACGGCAGTAACGGTTACGGTCACAGGCAATACTGTGATGGCAGTTTCACGGTTACTGTCCAGACACCGGCTTAGACGGCATTAATTCAGTTCACGGTCTAAGGCCTATATTGTGTAGGTTGAGACCCATACAACAGTCTTACTTGTAGGGTTTCATCTGGATCGACTAATTTGTAATATTTTACATATACAAATGTTTTATGTATTTGCGATTTGAATATTCAACTGTAAATTTATAGACTCACTCAGAAATATTTATATTTCTAACCTCCCCAACGTTTACCTTTCAGGTTATCAAGTACGAGGTCAGACTTCCATAGTAATTCTGGAAGTCAATGTCAGCCATACCTCTAGAGCTGCAAGTAGTCGGGTACTGGGAAGTCTGTCTTTTAATTTATAGCAGTTCAACTTATTTTCATATACTCTGATTTGAACTACTGTATATGTATATGATTGAAAAGCTGCATGTGTTCTAAAATGATGTGACCAGTTGTTTGAAAGATACACTGGTTTCATGATTTTAGCATTTTAAGATTGTATTGGAAATAGAGCAAGTACGTCATATGAGATTGATGTTTGCGCTCTGATTTCTTGAAATACAATCAGGGTCTTAAGACCCAGTTTTCAGAAATGTGTTTACGTTAAACGAGAGAAAGGTTTTAACGATATTTTCTGAAAACAGATCATATGTGATATATGATCTTGAATTGCGATTGCGTTTTTAATAAAGGTATTAAAGTGTTTCCGCAACGAGGTTGCAAACCTTTTTATGTTTTAAAACGCGAAAAATTAATAATGGTTTTTAGGTTTGCTACGGGTTTCAGAGCAACCACTCCCATTCCCTAGCGCCAGTCGCGATCCATAAATTTAGATCGTGACAAACTTGGTATCAGAGCAATTTTTCTCGGACTCGAGAATTTAAAAATATTGGTGATACATGGAAATAAAGTATGGGGTAGATGTCATAGCACTACAAAAAATTTGGCTTCTTGTGACAAAAAAATATGTGACAAACTATATTTTGTCATAATAAATAGGTTAGTTGTGACAAAAAAAATATTTTGTCACAATGAGAGTTCAATGAAATGATATTGCGACAAATACATATTGTGTCAACCATTTTTGTCACTATAAAAAATAATTATGTTTGTTGTGACTAACTATTTTGACAAAAACATGTTTTGTCGCCGTAATTTAAAATATTTTTATTATGACAAAATTATTCTTATCATAATATTTAAAAAAGTTGTGACAAATTTTATTTTGCAGCAATTAGATATATTTTGTCACTATAAAAATTAATTACGTTTATTGTGACAAAGTATTTTGCCAATAAATGATATTGTAATAAATTAATATTGTGTCAAATTTTGTCGTCACTTATAAAAAAGTAAATATGTTTTTGTGACAACGTATTTTGCCAAAACAAATGTTTTGTTTTCGTATTTTAAACCTACAGTTATAACGACTGCATATGAACCTGATGTCAACCTTATGTCAACCTTATAAAACACAAAATAAACACAAAATAGAGTATGAAAAAGGAAGTGCAGAAAATATATATGTTAAGGAATAACTCGAAAAACACTCTTTCCACTACTGTTTATTGCGTCAAATTTATTTGTCAATAAAAAAAGTAAATTTGTTTTGTGACAAAATATTTTGCCAAAACAAATGTTTGGTTCCGATATTTTAAAAAGACAGTTATAATATTTATTGTGTCATATTTATTTGTCACTATATAAAAAAGTAAATATATTGTTGTGACAAAGTATTTTGCCAAAACAAATGTTTTGTGCTTGTATTTTAAACTATAGTTATAATAACCGTAAATAAACCGTTTGTCGACCATATGTCAACCTTATGAAACACAAAATACACACAAAATAGAGAAAGAAAAACTAATTGCAGAAAATAAATGGAAAAATAGAAAATATATACAGTTATAATGATAAAATAAATTTTAGCATAATATTTAAAGACTTTTGTAACGAATTTTTTTTTGCAGCAATTAATTAAACTTATATAATGTTGTGATAATTAAATATTGTGTCAAATATTTTTGTAAGTATAGCAATTAATTGTGTTTGTTGTGACAATGGGTTTTGACAAAAACTGTTTTGTCACTTTATATTAAAAATACAGTTATTATGATAAAATAAATATTATCATAATATGTAAAAATATTGTGAATAATTTTATTTTTCAGCAATTAAGCGAAGTTAAATGATATTGTGATTAATAAATGTTTTGTCACCATGGAATTGAAAAAAAAATTAATGATAACAGGTTTAAATGGGTTATGAAATTATATTTTATTTTGATAAAAAAAGGTATATGACAATTAAGATTCAAATATCCAAATTAGGTTAATCGAAGCACTCTTCATTAGGGAAAAACTTTTTTTGCTGAATATTGACACCACACTACCGCATCAATTCCATACGTTTGTACACTTCTCACGTCGCCGCACTTTCATTGATTTTGTGTTTGTTGATGCTTATTTGTCCAGGTACTTTTTAACTTATGAAAAGAGACTAAATTGATTAATGTAGGATGAATTTCACATTCAAATTGCTTATTTGTTCAATTGATAATTTAAATTTTCAACTGATTCGTACAAACTCGAGGTCGGGCTTCAAACTCGACGACTTATCACCTATTCTCGAGTTTGTTATCTCAGTAAAAACAAGAACTCGAGGTTTTGCTTCCATTTCGTCGAGTATTAAGACTTACATCAAGTTTGTGCTTTGACATAGATAAAAAAAGTCGAGGTAAGGGTGTAACTCGTCGAGTATTAAGCATGACATCGAGTTTTAACATTGCAGACGACGTATAAACTCGAGTAACGTGTAAAAAGTCGTCGACTATATAGCCTTACCTCGAGTATGTTTTAACAGTAACACTAAACAAATGTTAGCCTTGTTTCAGAACCGCAGGTAGTTCAGGGAAAGAAATTGGATATATTTTTAAAATAGCTAACGGTATCTGATTTGTAATGGGTAAGTTTTAATTATATTTTCAATTGATAGATTTGTACCAAATATTGATGTTGCCTAATATATTATTTTGGAATTAAAGGGATGCCATCGGACAAAAGTTGGATGACGTCGTACCGATTTAGTTCATGTTATATTCAAGGGGTCAAAAATTTTCTGAATGTTGCAAAAGACTTTACTGATTCAAATGGCAGAGTTCGATGTCCATGCAAGAACTGCATCAATATTTATTTGAAGCCATTGCAAGAAGTCAAAATGGATCTATATCAATATGGAATTAGTGAAAACTACACAAACTGGGTGCACCATGGTGAGACTTCTCAACCTCGTGATAGTTTTGATGGCTCTATTAATTCGGACAATGAATTGGAGGATACTGGAAATGATGTTTCAGAAATGTTAGATGATATGTGTAATGCAACTTTTATGGACACCGACATGGAAGACAGACTTGCCAATCAAGATAATAACATGCTAGAAGGAGAAGTAGCAAAATTTGCTAAATTGTGGAATGATTCTCATTGTGAACTATATCCTGGAAGTCAAAAATATTCAAAGCTCTCTTTTCTTCTTAAGATGATTAATATCAAAGCACTCACAAATTCTAGTAATAAGTCATTCTTTTCGAATTTTGAGTTGTTCAAGGATGCACTCCCGAGAGGAGAAACCCTTCCAAGCTCAAGTTATGAGGTTAAAAAATTGATGCGTGATTTAGGACTCAGTTACGTAACTATTGATGCTTGTGTAAATGATTGTGTGCTATTTTGGAAGGAAAATGAAAATCTTGACACGTGTCCAACTTGTAAGGCCCCTAGATGGAAATTAGGTTTTGGAAAACGCAAGAAGGTTGCTCAAAAAAATTCTTAGACACTTCCCTTTAGTACCTAGACTTCAGAGGTTATTTATGTCTAAAGATATTGGTGAAAATATGAGGTGGCATAAGGAGAAACGTGTAGATGATGATATGATTAGACATCTAGTTGATGCTACGGAATGGAAAGATTTTGACCAGAAATATGCTTGGTTTGGCAAAGATGCTCGTAACGTGCGACTTGGGGTTGCTAGTGATGGATTTAACCCTTTTGGAAATATGAGCACGAGTTATAGCATGTGGCCGGTGATTGTGACGCCATATAACTTACCACCATGGAAATGCATGAAGGAGAATTTTTTGATGTTATCTTTGCTTATTCCTGGTAAGGAATCTCCCGGAAATAATATCGATGTATATTTAAGGCCATTAATTGATGAGTTAAAAGAGTTATGGGAGACCGGTGTGACAACATATAATGCATATAGCGGTAAGAATTTTCAATTACATGCTGCATTATTATGGACAATAAATGACATTCCAGCATATGGAATGTTATCTGGATGGAGCACAAAAGGAAAATTGGCATGTCCTGTGTGTAATAAGTGGACGTGTTCGCTAACATTAAAAAATGGAGTGAAGCAATGTTACATGGGTCATCGGAGATATTTACATGCCCAACATTCTTGGAGAAAAAGCAGAAAATTTGATGGCAAACCAGAGCACGGGTCAAAGCCTGAAGAGTTGTCAGGAGATGAAGTTCTAAGGCAATTAGATTTGCTTCCTAAAAGCCTTGTTTTTGGGAAGACACCTAACCAAAAAAAGCGTGCACGTGGTCCTGAAGAGCTCAATTGGACAAAGAGAAGTATATTCTTTGAATTGCCTTACTGGAAAACATTAAAATTACGTCATAATTTAGATGTAATGCATATTGAGAAGAATATATGTGAAAATATATTGGGTACGTTGATGAATATTGATGGAAAATCTAAGGATAACATTAAGGCTCGAATGGATTTAGAAGCAATGGGTATAAGAAAAGAGTTACATTTACAGCAAAAGGGAAATAAATTTCTTATGCCACTTGCTTGTTATACATTACCGAAGCCTGAAAGGAGAAAGTTTTGCGAATGGTTGCAGTCAATCCGGTTGCCAGACGGATATGCTTCCAATCTTTCTCGATGTGTAAGTGTTCAGGACTGCAAAGTTATGGGGATGAAAAGCCATGATTATCATATATTCTTGCAACGGTTACTTCCAGCATCAATTTGTGGGTCTTTGCGTAGTGAGGTTTACACTGCATTATCAGAGTTGAGCTCTTTCTTTAAGGAGCTTTGTTCGAAGACTTTAAAAAGATCTACAGTTAAAAAGTTGCAGAGCGATATCATTTTGATAATATGTAAACTTGAGATGATATATCCTCCATCTTTTTTCGTGGTAATGATGCATTTGGCAATTCATCTGCCACGTGAAGTAGAATTAGGAGGCCCTGTTCACTATAGGTGGATGTACTTTATTAAGAGGTTAGTTGATAAGGAAATTTTATTTTTCGTTTTCTTGCTGCAGTTTTAACTAATTTTTATATATCTATATGGTTTATTCACATTTACAACAAATTTGTTGTGCAGGTTCTTACGTACTTTGAAAAATTATGTACGTAACTTAGCTCGACCGGAGGGTTCAATTGCTGAAGCGTATATCACTAAAGAATGTTTGAACTTTTGTTCACTGTATTTTCATGAGGTTGAGACAATATATAATCGCGTTGAGAGAAATAATTTTCCTGTGCAAATAGGAGTGGAAAATGGATTTTCTATATTTTCAAATAATGCAAGACCTTTAGAAGCTACAGAATATAAAACGTTATCCCATTCTGATTTTGAAAAATTGCAGTGGTATGTGCTTAACAATTGTGAGGATGTTGATGAATATCTTAAGTAAGTTATTTTATTTTGAAAAAACAAAGACATTAGAGTTTCAAAATAGCTTTATTTTACACTTTTTATCTAATTTTATAAACGTTGTGCAGGATTCACATTGAAGAATTACAAAAGGAAAGTGTTATAGATGTGCAAAAAAGACACCAGGCAGGATTTGCCAGTTGGTTCAAGGAGTGTGTAAGTATGATGCTATAAAAGTACTAAATATTGAATTATGCCTCTAATTTCACCATTAAACTTATTTTTCAGGTTGGACGCTTACGTGCTACTGGTTTGGTTGCAGCAACAGATCATATATATGCGTTGGGATTAGGTCCTGATATACGAATTGCTAGGTACAGTGGGATAATTGTCAATGGAGTTAGGTTTCACACAGTTGAGCGTGATAATTTTCGTCGGACTCAAAATAATGGAGTTTCAATTACGGGAGAGCATAAGTCGAAAGAAATCGAGTTTTATGGTGTGCTAACAGATATCATTGACCTCCAATATGCTAATGGCAATCATGTTTTCTTGTTTAAATGTGATTGGTGGGATGCTGGCAATAAAAATGGAATTAAAACAGATGGCAACTTAGTTTCTGTTAATGTGAGCCGTAAATAGTATACAGGTGATTCTTTCGTGTTGAGTTCTCAAGTACAGCAGGTTTTTTATGTCAGCGATATGAAAAATGGAGGTCATTGGAAAATTGTGCAAAAATCATTTCACAGGAATATATTTGATGTGCCAGAAAAGGAAAAAGTGTGCAATGAAGATTCAATATTGAATGATGAGCCCTATCAGCAATACGAGGCAGATAATAGTCATGAAGTCGATCAAAATGGTGGTGAAAATTTGGAACTCTTGCATCCTATAGATGTATTACCAGATGAAGTTGATGTTGGTCAAATGTTTCAAGGTCAAAACTCAAACCCGATTTATTCTAGCGATGAGGAGGATGATACTACGATCAATTATGATGATGCCGACACTGAAGTACTAGAAGACTCAAATGACAGTGACAATGAAGACGAAGACGATGATTGTAATATCCCGTAAAATTTTACATTTTTTTTACATTTAAATTCCGACATTTTTCCCGGTCGTTTTGAAGTAATTTCGATATTAGTGGCTTGGTTCGAGTTGTTTGGTTTGACTGTGATTTGATTGGTTTAACCAATTATATTTTTAAATCAAAAAAAAAAAGTTTATTTGAATTCTCGTTCGAGAATTTGGATTCTCGAACGAGAATCCAAGTTCAGGACTGGTCTCGTTCGAGACCAGGCCATTCTCGAACGGGAATCAGGCCTGCAAGGCCATTCCCGTTCGAGAAACAATGTTTCCCTTGGACCCTTTCGTGTGGCCCTTTTCGATCTCATTTACGGCTCACTTCCCTACGTTATTTTAAGTCGATTTCTTCATAGAAAACCTAGATCACACTGCAAACTAACCCTAGCCACTCTTCTTTCGTTCTTTCGCTGAGTATTGAATCCATAATCATCCTCCAAAGATCGCTGTTCGGTAAGTGTTTATAATTCCTTTGATTTTCAGATTTCATGCTTTGAACACACTTTGGTTTTCTGATCCATGTGAGTTCATTTCTAGATCAAAACTGAAACCGTTTGATCTCAGACGTTCTAGACTCAATTCCCTACGTTTCTCTATCTCGGTTTTGCTAAACGGTACGTAATCGATCTCGTTTCAATCGCCGTACTGTTTCCGTTTTAAAGCTTTATAAATTCTGTTTTGAGTTTGTATGTTTACTGCCGAACTCTTTTCCTTCCTTTGCTTATGATTTCACTTGTTTATGATCATAATCTCTTGGGTTGTTAGTAGTTTAAGCGTTCGATAAGTAACGATCCATCGTTTCCATTTTGCCCATCGTTCACACTTGGATTGTTTTTGCCGAATCTATATTCCTTTAGCTGTTAACATTTTAATTGTTTATGGATCCTAGTTGAGACTAAATCGGATGTTGGTTGAATGTTTAGGTTATAGATTGATTTGTTTTTAAGTTTGGAAGTTTGTTCTTGGAATAGATTCATATTTGTTCTTCCTAGCTATGGCGGCAGTGAGGTTATTTTTGAATTAAGGTTGATGGTGGCTAATAAGCCACTTTGACCATTAGCTTGTTATGTTTGAATCAATTATATCCTTTAAGTTAGATTTTAGTTTTGTTTGATAATAACTTGAAATTAAATTTGATTTATAATTATTAAGTTGAAAACGATAGCTATTTATTATTTGGCTAATATAATTACTCGGGTAATTTTATTTATTTAAGAATATCAAATTGACATAAAATTGGCTAAATTACAAATTAGCCCTTGAATATGTTTTCTTTTATTAATTAAGTGGATTTTTGGTTGGTGACTTATTATTTGTTTAAATTATAAATAAAGGTGATTAAATTGATTTTAAATACCTTTTTGGCAAAAGTACAGTTTAGTCCCTAATTGGTTAAAGTTCAATTTAGTCCCTAAACCTTTATTAACTTAAAATGATTAAGTTTTGATTTGTAACTTGGGTTACTTAGAATTGAAGTTGTTGAGTTCCGCTTTTAAAATGGAATATTATTTTAAATTGTTTTATAAATATAAACTCGGGTTTATATTTGATAAACGTTTGGAGTCGGATTAGACTTGAGTCATCCGACAAGTGAGGTTAGCCTGGTAGTTAATGATAACTCGGTTAACCCACTATTTGGAAATTATTTATTATTTAAAGTTATTAAATAATATTTATAAATTGGATTTTAAGCGAGAACTCAATAGACTTATATTATTTGGGCTTTATTACTTAATGGGTATTTTTGTGTGTTCTGGCTTGTTTATTTCCGACGTGCTAATTGTGCTAGTCCTATGTGGTGTTTAGTACTCCCTAGAGTTAGGGTCTATTTTTAATAATTATTTTATTTGTCTAGACCCGTCTATTGTTCGTGCTCCAGAGGCGAACCAGGATTAGTTGCTTGCCGGTATTCACGTGGATTAGCAAGCAGTGAGTTTATATTTACTATTTACCGCTTTATTAAGTAAATTGTTATTTTAATATTAAATATATATATTGTACGTATATTTCGAACTATTTTTGTATTATGGCTCTTAGTTGGAACATGCTACCTAATGGGCATCATTAGGACTGCGTGCGCACCGGTATTGATCTGGGTAAGGTATATATGGAAATGTGGTAACTCGGTGTGAGCATAGCTCTCGGGACCAAGTAGAGTAACTCGGTGTAGCTCAGCTCTCGGGACTCTGGTATAAGTGTGGTCAGTGGTAACTCGGTGTAGCTCAGCTCTCGGGACCAGACCTATTGGATTATGATTATTATTTAGAATTGTGGATTAGGGTTCCAACTATTATCTGTAATATCGTCATTAAATGTTTTAAACGTTTTAAAGGTTTTCCACTTAATAAATGTAAATAGTGGTATGAACTCATCTCAGTATATCTGACCCCGTTGTTTTCCCAATTTTTCCCAGGGTTATGATCTGAGAGAGTCTGGTGATCTCCGCAATTACTTTTCCTCGGAGGTTCCATTTATTTTGATAAACTGTCAAACTATTTTATTCTTAGACCGCAGTAGTTAACTAGACGTCCTTATTATTATTTATTTTGTCGGATTGGTTCGACTGGTTATATTGCTTTGGCATGCAGTATTATTTACATTGATTTATGATGAATCTATTTTAGACTCGGAATTGAATAAGCATGTTATATTAACTGTTGAATATTATAACTGCTAGTTTTAGGCTGAAGTCTCGGTTGCCCTCGAGCATTGGTTTTCTGCAGGTTTATGTGTTTATGAATTAAAGGAAAGGCTAGCTACGGGTTTCGGTACTACATTACCCATACCCTAGCGCCGGTCGCGATTCATGAAAATGGGTCGTGACAAACTTGGTATCAGAGCTTTGGTTTCAAACCAAGGCCATTGCTTGCTAGGTGTTTACTCTGTTAAGTATTGTTGTGTCTTAGGAACTACTGCGGATATAGGTTTCTGTCATGTCTTTTATAACGTCATCTTTTGATTTTTAAAATATTCTGCCTACACCAATAGGATTGCGTCGAGTCAGTCATTATATGTTGATTTGATGCTGTTAAACGTTGATTTTATTTCACTTGGGTGAATATATTATTGCTGTTGATTTCTTGGGAAATCCTATATGTTGCTTGTTTTGTTCATACTTGGGTATGAAATATCTGTGTATTTAAATTGTTCTTGTTCAATCCTTAGGATATGAACAACGCTATTCGTACTCGTGCTCGTGCTGCGGCAGAGCAAGAAGCTGTGGCTGATGATGCGATTTCCATGGAAGTCGATCAGAACGTACCACCAGTTCAGGCTAATGCCGGACGTGGTCGAGGTGGAGGTGCTGGCAGAGGTAGAGGTGCTGGTAGAGGAAGAGGAGCTGGTGCTGGTAGAGGTGGAGCTAGAGGACGCGGTGCAGCAGGTGTTCAGGCACCGAATGTGCAGCAGGCACCAGAGGTGCAACAAGCACCAAACATGCAAGCGTTCGACTTCACTACCTTCTTAGCTGGGATTGTCGAGATGCAGAACAACCAGGCTCTTCTGCAGAATCAGTGTACTGTACTGGGTCAGCTAGCGCAGCAACAGCAACCTCAGGCTGGTGTTGTAGCTGGTGTTGGTGGACTTGCTGGTGTCGGTCACATTCCAACGGACAGAGAGTTGGTGATGATCTACTTGAAGTTGAATCCGACTTCTTTTGATAGTACTGGGGATGCTCTTGACTTTTTGGAGGAATTTGAGTACAACAGTCAGAGGATTCAAGCTTCTGATCGTCAATCAGTGATGCTTGTGGAGATGTCGCTGAAAGGTCCAGCTAAGGACTGGTATTGCGATAACATCAGACCAGTTATGGATACCTTGTCTTGGGCTGATTTTGTGATCAGGTTCAGAGGTTACTATCTACCCTTCTCTGTTACTGAGAGTTTCAGAGAAAAGCTGCTAAATTTGAAGAAGGGGGATAGATCAGTGACAGACTACACTACTGATTTTGTACGTTTGGGGAGGTTTGCTACAGATCTTCAGGGTGATCAAGAGCGAGTGAACGATCGTTATATTAGGGGTTAGGCTCGGAGTTTCTCCCTTTGCTGATAGGGACAAACATGGAGTTTGCCCGGTTAGTGGATAGTGCGCGGCGGATGGAGAATTCGATGGTTCAGTTTGGAACGATCTCTGACCCTTTCCTGAATCAAAAGGGAAAGAGTGACCTTCCTAGTGGGGGGCAGCAGGCCCCAGTGCAGCATAGTAGTGGGAATTACTACAGTGGCTCTTCTCAGGCCAACAGGGGGAGTCGACGGACTCACAACAAAGGGAGGCATAGTGCCAGGAGTGCTCCGTACAGTTCCAGTAGCAGTGGGAGCAACCGTGGTTCAGGACGCGGGTATAGTGGTGGATCGAACATTCCGTTCTGCCAGAATTGCAGACGTAGGCATTATGGTCAGTGCCAGCTAGCTCCTGGAGGTTGTTTCACTTGTGGCCAGCCGGGTCATTTCTCCAGGGAGTGTCCGACATCTGGACAGCAGACGTCTAACTCCAGTGTGGCGCAGTCATCTTATCAGCAGCAGAGACCTGCGTTTACACAGTCTGTAGGGTTCTCTCAACCTGCAGCATCTTTTGGTGGCCAGCGGGGCCGTGGTTCTGGTGGCAGAGGTTTTGGTGGCCGTGGTAACGGCGGTAGAGGTTCCAACGGTTATGGTACTGGGCAGAGTTCGCAGCAACAGCCGCAGGGTCAGGCCAGAGTGTTCGCACTTACTCCTCAGGCTGCGCGTGCATCAAACGCTGTGGTGCAAGGTACCATCCCGATTTCTTTTACTGATGCTTTGGTATTATTTGATGCGGGTGCGACCCATTCGTTTGTTTCTACTTGTTTTGCTGGGAAATTGGGTAGAGCACCATCTGTTTTGAGTGAACCTCTAGCTGTGTCTACACCTATGTCTGAAGGTGTAGTAGTGGACGTCGTCTATCCTTCTTGTCCTGTGGTTATTCAGGGTAGAGAATTATGTGCTGATTTGATTGTACTTGACATTCTTTCTTTTGATGTTATCTTGGGGATGGACTGGTTGTCACGCCACTTTGCTTCTATTGACTGTCGAGGGAAGTCAGTCGAGTTCAGGATTCCAGGTGATCTACCTTTTTCCTTTCAGGGAGAAAAGGCAGAGACACCTAAGAATCTGATTTCCGCCATCAAGGCGAAGCGGATGTTAGGCAAGGGTTGCCAGGGTTTTCTTGCTGTGGTTCGTGATTTGGAGACTAGTAGTGGTGATATGCATAGTGTTCCGATAGTAAATGAGTTCACTGATGTGTTTCCAGAGGAATTGCCTGGATTACCACCTGATCGTGATATTGAGTTTTGCATTGATGTGGTTTCTGGTACAGCTCCGATTTCGATACCGCCGTATCGGATGGCTCCTGCAGAGCTGAAGGAGTTGAAGGACCAGTTACAAGAGTTGTTGGATAGCGGGTTCATCAGACCGAGTACTTCTCCGTGGGGTGCTCCAGTTCTGTTTGTAAAGAAGAAAGACGGTTCCTTTCGATTGTGTATCGACTACAGACAGTTGAACAAGGCTACTGTCAAGAACAGATATCCTCTTTCTCGCATTGATGATCTGTTTGACCAGTTGCAGGGTGCGAAGTGTTTTTCCAAGATTGATTTGAGGTCTGGGTATCATCAGCTTCGGATCCGTGATGCAGATGTGCCTAAGACTGCTTTTCGGACTCGTTATGGACATTTTGAGTTTCTGGTTATGTCCTTTGGTCTGACGAACGCACCAGCAGCGTTTATGGATATGATGAACAGAGTGTTCAAGCCGTTTTTGGATCAATTTGTGATCGTCTTCATTGATGACATATTGATCTATTCTCGGAGTGAGGAGGAGCATGCTTATCATTTGAGGACTATACTACAGACGTTGCGTGAGCATCAGTTGTATGCTAAGTTCTCAAAATGTGAGTTCTGGTTGGATCAGGTTACCTTTCTAGGACACGTGGTGTCGAAAGATGGGATCAAGGTTGATCCGAAGAAGATTGAGGCGGTCATGGATTGGCAAAGGACAAGGTCAGTTACCGAGATCAGAAGTTTTCTGGGTTTAGCTGGTTACTATCGTCGGTTCGTGCAAGATTTCTCCAGAATATCTGCACCTTTGACTAAACTGACACAGAAGGGTGTCAAGTTTGAGTGGACTGACAAGTGCGAGGCGAGCTTTGAGAAGCTCAAGGAGATTTTGACTACAGCTCCGGTGTTGGCATTGCCTTCTGACATTGATGGTTTCACAGTGTATTGTGATGCGTCTCGGATTGGGTTGGGTTGCATTCTGATGCAACATGGACAGGTGATTGCCTATGCTTCCAGACAGTTGAAGAAGCATGAGGTGAATTACCCTACGCATGATTTAGAGTTGGCAGCTGTGGTTTTTGCGCTGAAAATTTGGAGGCATTATTTGTATGGTGCTACTTGTGAAATTTTCACTGATCATAAGAGTCTGAAATATATCTTTGATCAGAGAGAGTTGAACTTGAGGCAGAGGAGGTGGCTAGAGTTGTTGAAAGACTACGACTGTACTATTCAGTACCATCCTGGTAAGGCTAATGTGGTAGCCGATGCGTTGAGTCGCAAGTCTTCGGGCAGTTTGGCTCATATTTCGGAGATTGGGCGTAGACCCATGGTGAGAGAGTGGCACAGTTTGATAGCTTCGGGCTATGGTTTGCAGATTTCTCAGGCTGGATGTTTGTTAGCACAGCTACAAGTGCAACCTATTTTGATTGATCGGATCAAAGCTTTACAAGCTGAGGATTCACAGTTGAAACTGATTATTGAGGAGGTTCAGCAGGATGGAAATCCTGAGTTTACATTTGTGGATGGTGTTCTGAGACATGGTTCGAGATTGTGTGTTCCGGATTCAGATGGTTTGAGGGACCAGATTCTGGAAGAAGCGCACAAGTCTGCTTATAGTGTTCATCCGGGTTCTACTAAGATGTACCATGATCTTAAGGGTACCTACTGGTGGAGCGGGATGAAGAAGGATGTCGCTGAGTATGTTTCTAAGTGTCTGACTTGCCAGCAGGTGAAGCTGGAACATCAGAGACCTTTTGGCTATCTGCAACCACTACCTATTCCAGAGTGGAAGTGGGAGCGGATTGCTATGGATTTTGTGGTTGGTTTACCACGTACTCGACAGGGATACGATTCCATCTGGGTGATAGTTGACCGTATGACCAAGTCAGCTCATTTCCTTCCGATTAAGGTTTCGTATACTGCTTCGAGGTTGGCTCAGTTGTACATCGACAGGATTGTCAGTTTGCATGGTGTACCGGTTTCTATTGTTTCAGACAGAGGTTCTGTGTTTACTTCGAGGTTCTGGAAAGCGTTACAGGAATCCTTAGGTTCTCGGTTGGATTTCAGTACAGCTTTTCATCCTCAGACTGACGGTCAGTCTGAGAGGACTATTCAGACGTTGGAGGATATGCTCAGGATGTGTGTTCTCGATTTTCAGGGTAGCTGGGATACTCATTTGCCGTTGATTGAGTTTTCTTATAACAACAGTTACCACGCGAGTATCGAGATGGCGCCGTATGAGGCTTTGTACGGGCGCAAGTGTAGATCTCCTATCTGTTGGGAGGAGGTCGGAGAGCGTAAACTCTCGGGAGCGGAGATTATTCAGATTACCTCAGAGAAGGTACCGTTGATTAAGCGGAGGTTAGAGACTGCTTTTAGTCGGCATAAGAGTTATGCTGATCCGAAGAGGAAAGACATTGAGTTCCAGGTTGGTGATTTCGTATTTCTTCGGGTTTCGCCTATGAAAGGCGTGGTTCGTTTTGGTGTCAAGGGAAAGTTGGCACCGAGGTATATTGGTCCTTATGAGATTTCGAAGAGGATTGGAGCTGTGGCTTATCGTCTGGTTCTACCGCCAGACATGTCGTTAGTACATCCGGTGTTTCACATTTCTATGTTGAGAAAGTGCATTTCTGATCCTTCGCACGTGATTGTGCCTCAGAGTGTTGAGATTGACCAGGAGCTGTCCTATGAGGAACAGCCAGTTGAGATTGTTGATACGCAAGTGCGGAAATTGCGGAACAAGGAGATTCCGATGGTTAAAGTTCTCTGGCGCAATCATTCTGTAGAGGAGTGTACTTGGGAGACCGAGTTGGATATGCGGAATCGCTATCCTTTTCTATTTCCGTGAGGTACGATATCTTGATTTCTGTGGCTTTTATGATTTTCACTTGTGTTACGTGTTGTTCTGGTGTGATTTATTTGTCGTGATAAATTCGAGGACGAATTTTTAATTAGTTGGGGAGAATGTAATATCCCGTAAAATTTTATATTTTTTTTACATTTAAATTCCGACATTTTTCCCGGTCGTTTTGAAGTAATTTCGATATTAGTGGCTTGGTTCGAGTTGTTTGGTTTGAGTGTGATTTGATTGGTTTAACCAATTATATTTTTAAATCAAAAAACAAAAGAAGTTTATTTGAATTCTCGTTCGAGAATTTGGATTCTCGAACGAGAATCCAAGTTCAAGCCTGGTCTCGTTCGAGACCAGGCCATTCTCGAACGGGAATCAGGCCTGCAAGGCCATTCTCGAACGGGAATCAGGCCTGCAAGGCCATTCCCGTTCGAGAAACAATGTTTCCCTTGGACCCTTTCGTGTGGCCCTTTTCGATCTCATATACGGCTCACTTCCCTACGTTATTTTAAGTCGATTTCTTCATAGAAAACCTAGATCACACTGCAAACTAACCCTAGCCACTCTTCTTTCGTTCTTTCGCTGAGTATTGAATCCGTAATAATCCTCCAAAGATCGCTGTTCGGTAAGTGTTTATAATTCCTTTGATTTTCAGATTTCATGCTTTGAACACACTTTGGTTTTCTGATCCGTGTGAGTTCATTTCTAGATCAAAACTGAAACCGTTTGATCTCAGACGTTCTAGACTCAATTCCCTACGTTTCTCTATCTCGGTTTTGCTAAACGGTACGTAATCGATCTCGTTTCAATCGCCGTACGGTTTCCGTTTTAAAGCTTTATAAATTCTGTTTTGAGTTTGTATGTTTACTGCCGAACTCTTTTCCTTCCTTTGCTTATGATTTCACTTGTTTATGATCATAATCTCTTGGGTTGTTAGTAGTTTAAGCGTTCGATAAGTAACGATCCATCGTTTCCATTTTGCCCATCGTTCACACTTGGATTGTTTTTGCCGAATCTATATTCCTTTAGCTGTTAACATTTTAATTGTTTATGGATCCTAGTTGAGACTAAATCGGATGTTGGTTGAATGTTTAGGTTATAGATTGATTTGTTTTTAAGTTTGGAAGTTTGTTCTTGGAATAGATTCATATTTGTTTTTCCTAGCTATGGCGGCAGTGAGGTTATTTTTGAATTAAGGTTGATGGTGGCTAATAAGCCACTTTGACCATTAGCTTGTTATGTTTGAATCAATTATATCCTTTAAGTTAGATTTTAGTTTTGTTTGATAATAACTTGAAATTAAATTTGATTTATAATTATTAAGTTGAAAACGATAGCTATTTATTATTTGGCTAATATAATTACTCGGGTAATTTTATTTATTTAAGAATATCAAATTGACATAAAATTGGCTAAATTACAAATTAGCCCTTGAATATGTTTTCTTTTATTAATTAAGTGGATTTTTGGTTGGTGACTTATTATTTGTTTAAATTATAAACAAAGGTGATTAAATTGATTTTAAATACCTTTTTGGCTAAAGTACAGTTTAGTCCCTAATTGGTTAAAGTTCAATTTAGTCCCTAAACCTTTATTAACTTAAAATGATTAAGTTTTGATTTATAACTTGGGTTACTTAGAATTGAAGTTGTTGAGTTCCGCTTTTAAAATGGAATATTATTTTAAATTATTTTATAAATATAAACTCGGGTTTATATTTGATAAACGTTTGGAGTCGGATTAGACTTGGGTCATCCGACAAGTGAGGTTAGCCTGGTAGTTAATGATAACTCGGTTAACCCACTATTTGGAAATTATTTATTATTTCAAGTTATTAAATAATATTTATAAATTGGATTTTAAGCGAGAACTCAATAGACTTATATTATTTGGGCTTTATTACCTAATGGGTATTTTTGTGTGTTCTGGCTTGTTTATTTCCGACGTGCTAATTGTGCTAGTCCTATGTGGTGTTTAGTACTCCCTAGTGTTAGGGTCTGTTTTTAATAATTATTTTATTTGTCTAGACCCGTCTATTGTTCGTGCTCCAGAGGCGAACCAGGATTAGTTGCTTGCCGGTATTCACGTGGATTAGCAAGCAGTGAGTTTATATTTACTATTTACCGCTTTATTAAGTAAATTGTTATTTTAATATTAAATATATATACTGTACGTATATTTCGAACTATTTTTGTATTATGGCTCTTAGTTGGAACATGCTACCTAATGGGCATCATTAGGACTGCGTGCGCACCGGTATTGATCTGGGTAAGGTATATATGGAAATGTGGTAACTCGGTGTGAGCATAGCTCTCGGGACCAGGTAGAGTAACTCGGTGTAGCTCAGCTCTCGGGACTCTTGTATAAGTGTGGTCAGTGGTAACTCGGTGTAGCTCAGCTCTCGGGACCAGACCTATTGGATTATGATTATTATTTAGAATTGTGGATTAGGGTTCCAACTATTATCTGTAATATCGTCATTAAATGTTTTAAACGTTTTAAAGGTTTTCCACTTAATAAATGTAAATAGTGGCATGAACTCAGCTCAGTATATCTGACCCCGTTGTTTTCCCAATTTTTCCCAGGGTTATGATCTGAGAGAGTCTGGTGATCTCCGCAATTACTTTTCCTCGGAGGTTCCATTTATTTTGATAAACTGTCAAACTATTTTATTCTTAGACCGCAGTAGTTAACTAGACGTCCTTATTATTATTATTTATTTTGTCGGATTGGTTCGACTGGTTATATTGCTTTGGCATGCAGTATTGTTTACATTGATTTATGATGAATCTATTTTAGACTCGGAATTGAATAAGCATGTTATATTAACTGTTGAATATTATAACTGCTAGTTTTAGGCTGAAGTCTCGGTTGCCCTCGAGCATTGGTTTTCTGCAGGTTTATGTGTTTATGAATTAAAGGAAAGGCTAGCTACGGGTTTCGGTACTACATTACCCATACCCTAGCGCCGGTTGCGATTCATGAAAATGGGTCGTGACAATGATTAATGACTGAAATTTACCGCTTATTGAACTCTTTTTGGCTTCTTGTAGCTTGTTTGAAAGTATGAATTTTACTGAGAGATGCTTTTTTATATTGCCTTGAATGTAGATTGTAGAATTTTGGTGTTTTATGGCAGTAGTTATGTAGCCCAACATGAAATTTGTGAAAAACTGGATAGCAGAAACTCGATGTGTTGATGAAAACTCATCGAGATATTAGCCACACATCGAGTTTGAACGTATGGAATTGTATATGAGATATCAGCCAAACATTCAATTGATTCCTTTGGTTTAGTTTGATTTTAAGGTTTGGTGTAATACCAAATATTTTTTCTCAATTTTGTACTTCTAATATGGAACCGAACTGAAAAATAGAATTGAACTCCTGCCTTTTAATATAACTATTGACAATTCACAATTTTGCGGAAATTTGCTAAAACACTACACATATTGTAATTACTTGTTTTTACACATACTCTAAAATAGACTTGAAATAAGAAATAAATGGACATTTATGTCCTCCAAGCAAAATAAAAGTGTGACAAAAAGGAGACTTTCTTTACAAACAAAAATCAATAACATTCTTCATCTTGAACCTCCATAAATTAGCTTCCTCTTCACTCCCTAGGCAGATGTTCTCTTGAGTTTTAGAGGACCCTCATCTTCACTAACACAAGAAGAGCTTTCCTTCCAACGAGCATACAAATATAATGACGAAGCGTAACGAGCACGGTGTTCTTTGACATCATAATCATGCCCCATAACTTTCCCATCAACAAAGAACTCAGCAGCGGAAAACATATGAACTCCACAATCACTACGGAAAGTGAGAAAAAATAAAAAAACATAAGAAACAAGGTTGACATTAGGTTCCTATTCTGTCACCATAACTCTTTAATATAACCCAACTAACTAAAGTTAAAAACAAACTATAGACTTACACATCATTTTGGATAGGCATGTTTTCCACAATCTCTATTCTGAACGGATCAGTTATTCTCTTTCCCTCGTAAGCACCGGCAGTAGTATCGATGTCATCTCGAGAATCATAAAAATTGGTAGCTTGAAGGAATAGTGGAAGCAATACACTATAGCAAGTAACATATTCAGTTGCTGATCTGTCATATTGCGCCGACCTCAACGAATTGTAGATATAGATGCATCGTTCCTTGAAATTCAGGCGAACCAAAATCCAATGCCAATCGTTAACACAATTGATCGGAAAAAGAACATCGTCAACATTAGCCCAATTCGTATTTCAATGCATAGCACCACCTTTAATGTAGATAGCCACTGTATGTTTCAAAGAAACAAGTGACACATCTTGCTTTTTCTTGTATGCTGTGTAGAGAGTTTGAATACGCCGATCAAAAAAATTATCAGTTGACGTACATCTACTGTTTGCAGCACATCCATATTTTATTTTCTTTAGAACATCTACATGCTGCCAAATAAACAAAAATCAAGGTTATGTAGCCATACAGTCACAACAATGTTATTAACAAAACTATCGTGAGTAATTCAAATAATAAACACATAAAATAAAAAAAAATAACAAATAAAAGAAATATGGATATACTTACAGAACACTCAATAGCCTTTCCAGCGTGGTAGAGATGGTAAAACCATGATTTCGTTTCAATATCAACCACGCCAAGAGAAAGACGGGGATGGAATTTATCAATTTTTGGATCGTATATCCAGCTTTGCCTTCTAAACAAACAAAGAAAAAAAATTAAATAAGTGAGCATTAAAACAGAACTGAAAAAAGTTAGTCGAGATACGAACTTGGCCCCTTTAGGACGTCCTTCTTCCAGCCAATTATGAATGATGTCTTGTTTGGTGGCATCACTGAATAAAATGTGATTAGCATCAAATGGACAAATACGGACTTTACAACCAGTTTGCGTCGGTATGAAGCGGCTTGAAGAAGGACCAGACTACCAAAAACATAAGAGAGGATCCAGTAAGTAATCTGATATCAAATCTATATGTACTTTATGTGAACCATCATATATAAAATTAAACTATAAATATAATTTAAAGCAAACAATACCTCCTTTGATTTGAATTCAGCAATCGATTCACTTGCATTTTTTTTAGTCTGATTGATGGTGTCATCTGGTGGAGATTTTAAATTCAACTCGCTTTGTCGCGAAACCTAGTAAATTGACAATAAACAGATTAATATAGTTAATCAAAACAACTTAATTTCAAATTATTAAATATACCTCAAAATTCGGAGAGATAACATCAACGTGTTCGGAAGAAACAATAACACAAGGTTCACCACGGTCATCCTTGCCTTCAAGTACAGCCTTCTCGCAAACCAAATCTTCCAATTCGATTTTTTCAACACCTTCTTCATCAGCAGACTCCCTACCATCCCTTTCTTTGCTGGAAGTAGCATTAGTATCAGCAGAAACAGGAACAGCAGACTCCCTACCATCCCTTTCTTCTCGTTCCGTTACTATAGAAGTACCATTTTTACTTGGTTTCACTGAAATCTCCTCTGCAGGAAGAACAACCTTTTTTCCTTTGTCAACCCTTGTCTGCACGCCATCAGAAACATCAGGTTTCTCAATTTCAACCTGATACAGATATGGAGTTCACATTAGGTTCCCATCAAGTTACAATAACATAATATGAAATAACATAAATTATATTTAACTAAACTCTAAGTGATAAAAGTACAAAATACATAAATCAAAACAAATTACCGTTTTAGAATCACCAATCAGAGTTAGCCTTGCATTCAATGAATTGACAACTGTCAAAAGTTCGGAACATTTGGAAGTGAATAAACGTTTCAAATCCATTATATCATCCTTAATCGTCTTTTGACCAGCCATCAAAATTTCCAGCCTCTCTTCCATAACATTTAAATTCGAAGTGTTCGACGTTGATTCACCGTCCTTCAATATATTAAATGCCGGACAATAACCCTCCTCGTTTCCCTTAATTTTTTTTAATAAGTCACCTAGACGAAGGGCATTCATCTCTGCCGGGGTTGGAACAATTGATCGGAAAATCATCTACACATAACAAATGAACACCATATATGAAAACAGAGTCAATGATAAATTACATTTGAAAAATTGAAAATTTAACACATACGAACCTCATCGGATGCAATCTCAACAAATAAATCCCTGTCAACAGCAATGTATTTTGCAGGAATGAATGCTTGCCACCTCAGAATCCGCGGGATAGCATCTTTGTTCACTAGCTGAGCAAAGGTATTTTCCACCGCCGGGCAACACTCGTAGAACCAACATACTAGTGCATATGGTAAACCTTGAAGGCGATACTGGTAAATGTTGTTTTCAATAATAAGAGATCCCGGACTAAGAACAGCTCTTTTCGACAAAGAATCAAACGTGTACTTGAAAATGTCAATACCCCAAGGATAGTCGTTCAAATCAGCCGAATCAACTACGTCAAAGTCCTTCAAAGGGATACGAGCAGTCCTCGGTGAAGCAAGCAAGAAGTTATGCAAAAAATGCATAAATGCTATCTTAAACCCATCCTCCTCCGACTCCCAACGCCTAGCTTTGAAAAAATCCCGAAGGGTCTGTTTAGAAACAGATTGCAGCCCGCTGAAGTACTTATCCAAAATGCCATTTTCAACTTTTGTATAGGCATACTTACTGCTGTCACCTTGACAGTTTAAACCCGAGATCAAAGCAAATTCGTCGATTTCGAATTTCAGCCTATGACCGCCAACCTCAAACCGCAATTCAGACTTGTTTAGCTGCTCCACCTCCCTCAACAATAAACAATGTATGATCTGATTTTGCACTTTGATCTTGGGAATATCAAGAAAGTAGCCAAAGCAAGATTGTCTAAACTTTTCCAATTCACCTGGAGTCAGAGTCGATTTGATATCAGAAATGACATCGTATGACATGCGCGTATCAATCTTCGAGTGAACACGATCTTCTCGGCTTACTTTAAACTGCCATAGCTGTACGAAAATTAGAGTGAAAACTGTTAGATATCAAAAATTTCACCAAAGCAAGATTCAACTCTTTTTCTGTTTTGGTGTTCAAACTTAAATAGAAAATAAGCTATTCAAAAGCACAACCATACACATTAAGTTCTTATCAAATAGCATACAAGAAACATTGCCAACTTTGTAAATCCAATTTCTAACATTCCTCTCAATACAATGCCCAAAAATAACCAAATCAAAACCTGAAATTTCATTGTCAAACCCAGTAGAATGGAGGAATTAACCTTCAAAAACTGAAATTTCAGTACCCTAAAAAAATAGATTTCATAACTGTACCTTCAAAACTATCTACCAACCAACCTAACCACAATTTTATATAAACATAATTCCAAACAATCATACTTAAACATAATTTCAAACAATCATATAAACAGAGTCAATTTATTATTCTAAGACATCAAACAATTCTAATGCAGTAGGTTCTTAATTCATATTATAAAATAATGAAATCATACCTTAGGAGGAGATTTCTTGGATTCAGTTCTGGAAATGCCTTTGTGTTTCTTCGATTTCGGAGGTGAATCATTTGCATGTCTCTTCTTACTCAACTGTATAGGAGATGGAGGAACTGAAGCTTCTCCGGTTAACACCACCTTTTTATTTTTTTGAAGCTTTTTTTGCAACGGATTTCTTACCCATATCAGCGATTTTGATGTTACCGTCGTTATCAGTGGCACCCCGTGTAGTCACCACGGATTTAGGTCATAAAGAAGAACACGGCAAATTAGGAAGGAAGAAAAGAGTTTTGATTAATTAGGAATGAAATCAAATTTTGCAATATGAAATGGGTATTTCCCGCTATATGAAAAAAGGAGAGGTAAATTATATGATACATTAGACACACACTAAAGAGACATATACCTTAGATAAGGATAAAATAGGAATAAAAAATTTAAAGGGTGTTGAAAATAAATTAATGTTTTCAATAGAGGCATTTTTTCAAGGAAAAAAAAATGAAATCAATAGTTTAAAGTTTTGAGATTTCAATTAATTTGTTATAATTTTAATAATTTAAAACATTAAAATTATTATTTTGATTAGGGTATGTGCATATACAGAACTGGACAAATAAATACTCGAGGTCTGGCTAAATACTCGACGAGTTTTAAGCCTAACATCGAGATTGTTGCTGTTCAGTGCTGCATAAACTCGATGATGGGTTAATATTCGACGAGTTTAAACCTAACATCGAGTTTATGCTAGTCCAGTTATGCCAAACTCGATTTCAGGCTTTGTTTTCGTCGAGTATTTAGACCCACCTCGATTTATTTTGAATATTACTGCAATTGAAAAATAAACCTCCCACTTTTCTTTAGAAACCTAGAATCAAAACAAGTGAAAAAATAAATTCTCTAATCTTCCCCATTCCACAACCCGAAACCTAGCCTCTAAATTCATCAAATTGCTATCATAATCTTATCAAATCATCAACCAAAATGATGGTATCAACAAAGGGACGAGCTAAAAGAGTTGCTTCAAAAGGGAAATCTTCAAGTTCAACTATGCCTCCGAAATTTGTTAGAAGAGAAGATTTGTCCTCAAATTATGATTGCCCATTTCCAATTTTCTCCGACGAAGAAGGTATTCGTTACGAAACTATTTCACGCAAGCCTATTGTTATACCTAGATATTTTGATTATGCTTTGTTGACTAGGATGGGTTTGAAATCAAAAATTGATGAAATAGTTGGTAGAATGGGTTTAAATTTTATTGCACATGGTAAGTATCAAGTTTATAAAGAGTTAACTAGGGAATTTTATACCACCTTGAATTATGCCTCTAAGAATGAAAAAGCAATTTCTTTTAGAATAAAAGGGGTTGATTATAGCATAGGGTATGATTTTATGAATCAGAAATTGAAGTTGCCTAAAGGTGGCATTAGAGGTTGTCCTTCAAATTTTGATGTTAATAGAGTATGGAAGCAATTGACTGGTGAAGACTCGGTCGATTTACAACAAGCTCCTAATGGACTCATAATTGAACCATCATATCTTATATTTCATAAATTCCTTTGTCATTCTATATGTGGTAAAAAGGAGTCGAATAGAGTAACGAAGGATGATTTACTAGTACTTGACTATTTAGTGCGACGTTCGGCAAAAAGTGTTGATTTCATACACTTAATTTTTAAAAGCATGATGACCATGGCAACATCATCTAAAGTTGCACTTGGAAATGGTCATTTAGTAACTTGTATAGCATTGCTTCATAGTGCTATTGATGAGGATGATTTGCATAAGATGGAATGTTTGGGGGATGCGTATCTTAATGAAACTATGCTCCGTAAAGTCGACATTCTTGATATGGATGGAGAATTAATGAATGTAAAGGACCGAAATTGTTATTTAATTAAAACTGGCCAGCCGAGAAGAGGAAAGGGAAGAAAAGCAGAAATAGAAGATGACTGTGACGAAGATGAGGATAATGTAAGTAGAGAACTGGAAACCGAGAATGGTCAAGATGAGGTGGTGAGGGATGATGTCGGTATGAAGTGATCAACTCAGAGAGAATATCAGTTAGAAATACTCAACTGGAGTATGTGCTAGATGTAGATCAGCAAAGAGAAGTTTGCGATTTCAGTATTATTTACAAAATACTGAAACAAGACGATAGATTGTGTGAACTAGACATGTATAGTCTGAGTATCACATAAAGTGTTATGTCAAAGTACCATGAAGAGGTACTACGAAGTCATAGAAGTGTGTCGTTGGAACAATATGAGTAAGGCTATGACAAGGATAATTATAAATGTCTAATGGACTAGTAAGTCAAACTGGAATGCCAGCGACTATACTAAATTTGGCAACTATTGCTAGAATTAAAATGGAAATGAGAAGAGATGTCGAAGGATTTGTAGTCAAAATACCTAAGTATTAGGAAAGTTTTGACTCAATGTAAATGGTGGTGGACAGTATGATTAAGATCATGCGTTTCATACTCTCAAAACTTTGCAAATAACAGCAAGTTGATGAGAGTTAAAACGATAAAGGTGAAGTTTATGGACGACTAAAACTTGTGACAAGTTTTAGATCAGTAAACAGACAGTAGTATCGTTTGTTCACTTAAGAAACAAACGACTTAAAGGGGTAAACCCAATAGTAAGAGTATACACACCTTAAGTGTATAAAATACTATGGAGTTAGAGAACTCATAGAGTAATGCTATCAGAAAGCATTATGAGATAAAAACAATTGATCTCCTATGTGTTAAGAGAAGTAAAGAAAAAGAGACGATATAAGACATGATTTGACAAAGATACAAATCATGTGTATACATACGAGTGAACAGTGTAAGGATTTACACTTCGTTGACAGACAAAGGACACTGATCCAAAGAGAAAGCGTAATTGAGAGGTTAAGAGGAATATGATAAATAGTATAACCTATGTTATAAAGAAATATGGAGTGTTAACTCCTAGTCATGATGAATCATGACATATAAGAATATTGCATGAACATGCAACCGACGAGCTAGTGTCGTGATAAGTATGTTGTGCTTCGTACACGACTACTGTAAGGATAGGGCTTAGAACCTACCTATATTTGGAGTTAAGCTTATGCTACGTAAAGCATAAGGATTGACGTATAAAAGGTTTGAATGGAGTCGTTTGAGTACATGGCTTTAGATTTTAAATTCGAGGACGAATTTTTATAAGGAGGGGAGAATGTAATACCCCGTAATTTTTAAGTAATTAGAATATGCCACAAGTTCAAATTGGAGTAATTAAAATATTAAAAATAATATTTTGCGGGTTCGAATATCTATACTATATATAAAAGCACGGATGGGGGGGGGGACAGGCACATTTACCTAATAACCCTTTTAAATTTATAGCTAACGGATCATTTAAATAAAGGTTTTATAGTAATTTATAATTCTTTTTAATTTATATTACTAATTTTATAGATAGCATTAATTATAATTTCTTATTATTTGAGTAGAGTCCTAATTAAAACACTATTGTTTAATGCTGACAACTTAAAAAGAAAATTAACGCCCAGAAAAAGAATTTTGCAGACCACATCTTTAATTACAATTCAGAATGGATTTTGGGTTTGTAGTTTGTACATAAAGCTTGGGAGAAGTGGGTTTCGCCTAAACTTGGTTCTGGAAAACCATTGAAGTCAGCTCTTCTTATTAGCTATGACCCATGTCAGTATTAGCTAAAATTGGTTCATGAGAGTTAGTTTTCTGCAAGATGTATCTATACATCCAATCCTTCTGGAGAAGGTGCTATTGTCATGCAAACAGTCGCATGTCTCATGTGATGGTTCGATTGCTGCAGCCTCGTGCGCTATGGTGGTTGTTGATTAGTTTGCATGGCATCTCAGCCGTAGAAACCTTTTCTACAAGTTGTTTCGGTACAATTAGTGCAAAAGTAGTTAGCTGCTTCTTCTTCTTCTATTTTTATTTTTACATTTTGTTTTAAATTTTAGTTAGTAATAACTATTTTAGCATAGGCACTCACTATTTTGGATTCAGCTAATTTTGTTACCAAAAAAAAACACTATTGTTTAATATGTTTCGGATTTTATAAAGGTGGAAATCCTGCAATTCTTTTTAATTTATAGCTTTAATTTATAATTAAAAATATATTGTTATTGGAGTAGAGTTCTAATTAGGACATTATTGTTTAATATATTTCGGACTCCATAGTGTTCTATTAAAATAAGAAACATTTATTATTAAATTAATTAAACAAATTACATTTATTTGTTTATGTAAGTATTTCTAATTAATTTAGTATCATAATTTATCAATTTTTGGACTCTTAAAAATAGAAATCCAAATCCGATTAGAAA
The DNA here is from genome assembly GCF_937616625.2 of Mercurialis annua. Lineage (NCBI taxonomy): Eukaryota > Viridiplantae > Streptophyta > Magnoliopsida > Malpighiales > Euphorbiaceae > Mercurialis > Mercurialis annua. The sequence goes on along the minus strand of NC_065574.1, from coordinate 35,657,974 downwards.
TATTAAGACAATAGAAGTTAAATCTAAACTAAAACTCTTAATATAATTAGGTTAACTCTATACGATATATAGAATGCTTCCCCTATATATTTCATTATTCTCTACTCTATATAACTATTATTCTTTTCATCTATTGCATTTATAATACAGTGCCGTCGTCTTCAATTGATACGCCGCCGTCTTCTTCAATTAACAATGAAAGTTAATATTTGTATCTTTTTTATTTATAATAATTTTCTTAATTTGTAATAAAAGTGATGGATTATATAATAATTTTTTTTCAAGCTACAATTAATTCTTGAAGTCGATGGTAAAAAGTGGAGCATAAATTTTTTTTTTCTTCGCATATGTGATGTGGAGACATTAAAAAATAACAAACAAACAAGAAAAATAATATTGTTTGATAGTAAGATTGTAAATTTGCTAATTTTTTTAATTTAAACACTGTTATTTTTTATTTATGACTCAATATCGTATTGTTTTTTATTGTGTAATAGAATAACAGCATACATGAATAGACTTTGACATGTTCAACGTTTTTTCTTTATAATAAAAAAATTATAAAATATAGGACATAAACCTCTTATCTAGATACCAAAATTTTATATTATGACATATGACTGGGTTTAATCATATATCATGTGGCCTAATTTTCACATAACATGTTTAGTCATCTATCAATAATATATATAAAAGTACGGATCTATACTATATATAAAAATACGGATGAGGATTGACAAATTTACTAAATAACCCGTTATAAGATATTACTAATTGACTACCTAAATGAAAGTTTTGTAGTCTTTATTTGATTAATAACAAGTTAATATATTTATTTAACTATAATTGCGGGTTGCATTCTCTCCCCGATGATTGGGGAGACAGAATAGAACATAAAATATATTGATATAATTATAATAAATTTAATTAATAAAATAAATTATAAATAAATATTATTAACGTCAACTAATTTAAAAATCAATTGAAGTATTTTATTATTACTAACAAAAACTCTAATTGATTCAACATTGATTATAAAAAATATAAATTTGTATAATTATATTACATTTAACTAATGCATAAATTGACGAGTTAGATCACGAGCCACGTGCGTAGCACGTAATGCGAAACTAGTTAAGAAAAATATTCGGAAAGACTAAATTTAATAGTCAAAAGATAATAATAAGTTTGACTATTAAAGGTTATTAAATTAAATCCCGGTAAGTGATTTAATAAATTCAGAATACGTAAATTAAATTTAAATGTAAATTTAATTTATACGTATCCGTAAAAGAATATCGTAATAATTGGAGTTTAAAATTTAAATCGAGAATTTAAATTTTAATAAAGGGATATGAACGGAATTAATATAATAGAGAATACGACTGGGTGTCGTAGATAAAAATATATTGATAATTAAAATATTAATGTACCACTCTAAATGGAGAGTTTAAGATTTCGGACAAAACCCCGAAATTAAAATGTCGAAACTCGGAAAGCTCGACGAGTTATGGACGAATATACGTTAAGATATATATAAATATATATATTAATAAAAAAAATAATAAAAAGGAGAGGCGGTCAGTTGTGGGCGGGAAGGAAGGATAATTGTCCATTTTAGTCCCTAAACTTTTAATTCAATTAGTTTTTGATTATTAACTAATTAAGTATTATTCGTTAGTCCAAATTAAAATTAAATAATTTATAAGTCCCGAGCGAATAATTTTGGGGTCAATATTCGCGAAATAATTTGACGAGGCTACCGTCAAATTTTTATAGAATTTGGACATAATAATTTTAATTAAGCAGGACTGATTTGGACCTAATAAATCTTTGGAGATTTATTAAAAATAAAATATAAGTCGGATGCGAATAAAAATTATATTTTTATTTGATTTATATTTTATTGGATTTTTGGATAAAGTTTCACGGAATTTGAAATTAGTCTCCGTTTGGACTACAAACGACTAATTAAAATCAGAGTTAAAGTGCATGATTGAGCTAATACCAAATGGTACTTTAGCCAAATCATTTCCCTATAAATAGAAGAGAGGGCACGGCACAATTGATTGTGTTTCATTTCAAGAATGAAACACCTGCTTGCTTAGCAAGCAGAGGTGAGGCGCACCAAGTGCGCGGGAAATTAGGTCCCGCCGCGAAGCGATCCATTTGGCGATTCCGATTTTTCAACGAATCCAGTAGTAATCGAGGTATTAATCTCGTATACGATGTTTATTTCAATATATATTAATTATATATTTGATATTAAACGGTAAACGTATCGAATCAATCGCGTACGTATCGATTCAATGTTTTAATTATAGAATTGAATTGTTTCGATTGTGATTAAATGATCGGAGCGGGAAAAATCAATCAAGCACGTCGGAAAGTGGCTCGGGAATGATATCCCGGTGCCTGCACGTGTGCACGACCGTGCATAGGCAGTGCACGAACGTGCACAAGCCGTGCACGAACGTGCACTGGCCAAGGTTGTGCACGAACGTGCACTGGCCAAGGTTGTGCACGAACGTGCACTGGCCAAGGTTGTGCACGAACGTGCACAGGCCCTGTACGGACGCGTAGTCCGACTCCGACGGGGTCTTTTCAGGCGGCGAATCCGAGGGGACTTCGCCTAGTAGGACGGTGTGTTTACCGTCAGTTAGTAAATGATTAAAGGTGAACGTTTTAAAATGATATAAGTCAATACGTTAAAACGATACGACGTTTTAACTAGGCTCTACATTAATCAATGTGATTAATGTTAAAAGGACTATACGTCTATACTAAGAGTGGTATTATATATTGAACGAGAAGTTCATTATTGAGATTAGTTCATGTGTTTGTTTATAGAGTCGTCTATAAACAATAGTTGTTTGAGTCTATCGTTTATACGACAGGACTAGAGTTAGAAATTCAATGTCTAGTATTCTTTTGACATTTGAATTTTAATTAGATCCGACGAGTAGTTGATCTAGCGAGCCAAACACCAACGTGTTTGACTGACAAGCTTGCTTGGAGCTTATGTTTTTGAAAATGGGGACGACAGTACTGTGAGTTTTACTTTGTGGTTTTTACTTTTGAATATTTACATTTAAACTGTTTTAAATAACAAATCGCACTAGTATAATTTAACCATGAAAGATCCATTGGAACAAGCTTCCTATTGGTTGTCAATAGGACTGTGTGATCACCAGTAGTGTTTCTCGATACGAGCCTGTGTCTGACATAGAGGTCAGTTAATTTCATTGGGCGTTGGAAGTGCTAGCGACCCTGACTTAACAGTCTGAGACGGCAGTAACGGTTACGATCACAGGCAATACTGTGATGGCAGTTTCACGGTTACGGTCCAGACACCGGCTTAGACGGCATTGATTCAGTTCACGGTCTAAGGCCTATAATGTGTAGGTTGAGACCCATACAACAGTCTTACTTGTAGGGTGTAATATCCCGTAAAATTTTAAATTTATTTTTGTAATTTCCGACGTGGTTCCGGATGTGTTTTGTGGGGTATTTGAAGTTTCGTAATTTAATTATGGTTCGATTCATCTTCGGTTCGGTTTTTAAAAAATATAAACTTCTCCTTTGGGTCTTGGTTCAACCAAATGGTTGAACCAAGGGATAAACCAGGTCTCGTAAGAGACCTGATGAAATCCTGTAAGGTCCCGTACGGGACTGGGCCTGTCCCGTACGGGACTGTGCAAAATTTGCACTGGTCCCGTTCGGGACCAGGCCTTTTCCCGAACGGGATCAGGCCAAATTTTGGCCTTTCCGTTCGGGAACAGGTCTGCTTATGGACCCCTTCGCCCGGCCCTGTTCGCACTCGTTTTCGACCCGTTTCCACTCGATATTTAAAGTCGACTTCTAAACAGAAAATATTCACCACTCATCACTGAAACCCTAGCCGTTTTCCGCTTGCCATTTCGCTGAGTATCGAAGCCGTTATCATCTGCCAAAGATCGCTGTCCGGTAAGTTTCTGAATTCTTTGATTTCCAGATTTCGTTTTTGAACGATAATGCGTAATTTGGTTCGTTCTCTTTCGTTTCTAGATCGAAATTGATACCGTTTGATTCCAGACGATCTAGACTCACGTACCTACGTTTCCCTACCTCAGTTTCGCTGAACGGTACGCCGTTGATCTCGTTTCATTCGCCGTACGGTTTCCGTTTTCTGTTTTGGCTTAACTGTTCTTGATTAACCATGTTGCTGCCGATTTCTTCTTGATTGTTTGGCTTTGAATCATTCACTTTAATTGTTATAAATAGCTTGATAAGTTAGTTGCTGATTGATTAAACTCAGTTTGATGTCGTTTCATTGTTTCGGTTTGCTTTATATCCCTGTTTTGGTTTTTGAAGTTTCTGCCGCACCCTTGTTCTTGATTTTATGTTATTGGGTTTTGCTAGGGGATCAGATTTGTTCTTTGTTCATGAGTAATGTGGTTGTTGTATGATTTAGGGATGCATTTTATCTTGGTTACTATGATTGGTTTATGATTTGCTAAGTGTATTGTTGTTTGGCTTGGGTTTTATGGTTTCTGCAAGTCATGGATTAAGGGAGGCAAATCCTTTTGTTTAAAACAAAAGGGATGGCTAATTAGCCATTATGATTATCAAAATATTTATGTTAAAGCAAGTGAGTCCTTCAAGTTAATTACCTATTGAATTGTTTTGAACTTAATTTGAATTTCACTTTAAATTGTAATTTGGTAAATCGTAACGATAAGTGTTTTGCAAACTTAAGTTAATATAATTACTCGGGTAAATATATTTATTTTCAAATATTAAAAGTTTGGCTAAATTACAATTTAGCCCCTAAACTTATTTTATAACTTAATTAAGTGGATTTTCGGCTAATAACTTTATTGTTGGTTTTAATTATAAAATAAAAGTAATTAATTTGATTTTTGGAAATCAAATTGGCAAAAGTGCAATTTAGTCCCTAATTGGCAAAAGTACAATTTGGTCCCTAATTGGTTAAAGTACAAATTAGTCCCTGAACTTTATTTGATTTATTTAACTAAGTTTTTGGGGTTGTAACTTGGGTTATTTTGAATTGAAGTTATTGAGTTCCGCTTTTAAAATGGATTATTATTTTGTTAAATTGTTTTATAAATATAAACTCGGGTTTATATTTGGTAATTGTTTTGAGTCGGGATTAGACTTGGGTCACCCGACCAGTGAGGTTAGCTTGGTAGTTATTGGTAACTCGGCTAACTCACTATTTATAAATTATTTATTATTTAAAGTTATTAAATAATATTTATAAATTGGATTTTAAGCGGGAACTCAATAAACTTATATTATTTGGGCTTTATTACCTTTTGTATATATTTGTGTTATTTGGATTGTTTATTTACTACGTGTTAACTGTGCTAGTCTTATGTGGTGTCTAGTACTCTCTAGAGTTAGGGTCTGATTTTAATAATTATTTTATTTGTCTAGACTCGTCTACTGTTCGTGCTTCTGAGGCGAACCAGAGTTAGTTGCTTGCCGGTATTTCACGTGGATTAGCAAGCAGTGAGTTTATATTTACTATTTACCGCTTTATTAAGTAAATTGTTATTTTAATATTAAATGTATATACTGTACGTATATTTCGAACTGTTTTATATTATGGCTCTTAGTTGGAACGTGCTACCTAATGGGCATCATTAGGACTGCGTGCGCACCGGTATTGATCTGGGTAAGGTATATATGGAAATGTGGTAACTCGGTGTGAGCATAGCTCTCGGGACCAGGTAGAGTAACTCGGTGTAGCTCAGCTCTCGGGACTCTGGTATAAGTGTGGTTAGTGGTAACTCGGTGTAGCTCAGCTCTCGGGACCAGACCTATTGGATTATGATTATTATTTAGAATTGTGGATTAGGGTTCCAACTATTATCCGTAATATCGTTATTTAATGTTTTAAACGTTTTAAAGGTTTTCCACTTAATGAATGTAGATAGTGGTATGAACTCATCTCAGTATATCTGACCCCGTTGTTTTCCCAATTTTCCCCAGGGTTATTATCTGAGAGAGTCTGGTGATCTCCGCATTTACTTTTCCTCGGAGGTTCCTTTTATTTTAATAAAATTGCAAAACTGTTTTATTCTTAGACCGCAGTAGTAACTAGACGTCCTTGTTATTTTTATTTATTTTGTCGGATTGGTTCGACTGGTTATATTGCTTTGGCATGTTATATTATTTATATTGGTTCATGATAAATCTATTTTAGACTCAGAATTGAATAAGCATGTTATTTTAACTGTTGATTATTATAACTGCTAGTTTAGGCTGAAGTCTCGGTTGCCCCCGAGCATTGGTTTTCTGCAGGTTTATGTGTTTATGATTCATATGGGAGGCTAGCTACGGGTTTCGGTACTACATTACCCATACCCTAGCGCCGGTCGCGATTCATGAAAATGGGTCGTGACAAACTTGGTATCAGAGCCTTGGTTTCAAACCAAGGCCATTGCTTGCTATGTGTTTACTCTGTTAAATTTGGTTGTGTCTTAGGAACTACTGCGGATATAGGATTCTGTCATGTCTTTAAAAACGTCATCTTTTGATTTTAAAACTTTCTGCCTACACCAATAGGAATGCGTCGAGTCAGTCATTATTTGTTGATTTGATGCTTTTAATTGTTAATGCTATTTCACTTGGGTGAACATTTTATTGCTGTTGATTTCTTGGGAAATCCTATATGTTGCTTGTTTTGTTCATACTTGGGTATGAAATATCTGTTATTTAAATTGTTGTTGTTCAATCTTAGGATATGGACAACGTTATTCGTACTCGTGCTCGTGCTGCGGCAGAGCAAGAAGCTGTGGCTGATGATGCGATTTCCATGGAAGTCGATCAGAACGCACCACCAGTTCAGGCAAATGCTGGACGTGGTCGAGGTGGAGGTGCTGGCAGAGGTAGAGGTGCTGGTAGAGGCAGAGGAGCTGGTGCTGGTAGAGGTGGAGCTAGAGGGCGCGGTGCAGCAGGTGTTCAGGCACCGAATGTGCAGCAGGCACCAGGGGTGCAGCAAGCACCAAATTTGCAAGCGTTCGACTTCACTACTTTCTTGGCTGGCGTTGTCGAGATGCAGAACAATCAGGCTCTACTGCAGAATCAGTGTAATATACTGGGTCAGTTAGTGCAGCAACAGCAACCTCAGGTTGGTGCTGTAGCTGGTATTGGTGGAATTGCTGGTGTCGGTCATGTTCCAACAGACAGAGAGTTGGTGATGACCTACTTGAAGTTGAATCCGACTTCTTTTGATGGTACTGGGGATGCTCTTGACTTTTTGGAGGAATTTGAGTACAACAGTCAGAGGATTCAAGCGTCTGATCGTCAATCAGTGATACTTGTGGAAATGTCGCTGAAGGGTCCAGCTAAGGATTGGTATCGCGATAACATCAGGCCAGTTATGGATACTTTGCCTTGGGCTGATTTTGTGACCAGGTTCAGAGGTTACTATCTACCCTTCTCTGTTACTGAGAGTTTCAGAGAAAAGCTGCTCACTTTGAAGAAGGGGGATAGATCAGTGACAGACTACACTACTGAGTTTGTACGTTTGGGGCGGTTTGCTACAGATCTACAGGGTGATCAAGAGCGAGTGAACGACCGTTATGTTAGGGGTTTAGGCTCGGAGTTTCTCCCTTTGCTGATAGGGACAAACATGGAGTTTGCCCGGTTAGTGGATAGTGCGCGGCGGATGGAGAATTCGATGGTTCAGTTTGGGACGATCTCTGACCCTTTCCAGAATCAGAAGGGAAAGAGTGACGTTCCTAGTGGGGGGCAGCAGGCCCCAGTGCAGCATGGTAGTGGGAACTACTACAGTGGCTCTTCTCAGGCCAACAGGGGGAGTCGGCGGACTCACAACAAAGGGAGGCATAGTGCCAGGAGTGCTCCGTACAGTTCCAGTAGCAGTGGGAGTAACCGTGGTTCAGGACGCGGGTACAGTGGTGGATCGAACATTCCGTTCTGCCAGAATTGCAGACGCAGGCACTATGGACAGTGTCAGTTAGCTCCTGGAGGTTGTTTCACTTGTGGCCAGCCGGGTCATTTTTCTAGGGAGTGTCCGACATCTGGGCAGCAGATGTCTAACTCCAGTGTGGCGCAGTCATCTTATCAGCAGCAGAGACCTGCGTTTACACAGTCTGTAGGGTACTCTCAACCTGCAGCATCTTTTGGTGGCCAGCGGGGCCGTGGTTCTGGTGGCAGAGGTTTTGGTGGCCGTGGTAACGGCGGTAGAGGTTCCAACGGTTATGGTACTGGACAGAGTTCGCAGCAGCAGCCGCAGGGTCAGGCCAGAGTGTTCGCACTTACTCCTCAGGATGCGCGTGCATCAAATGCTGTGGTGCAAGGTACCATTCCGATTTCTTTTACTGATGCTTTGGTATTATTTGATGCGGGTGCGACCCATTCGTTTGTTTCTACTTGTTTTGCTGGGAAATTGGGTAGAGCACCATCTGTTTTGAGTGAACCTCTAGCTGTGTCTACACCTATGTCTGAAGGTGTAGTAGTGGACGTCGTCTATCCTTCTTGTCCTGTGGTTATTCAGGGTAGAGAATTATGTGCTGATTTGATTGTACTTGACGTTCTTTCTTTTGATGTTATCTTGGGGATGGACTGGTTGTCACGCCATTATGCTTCTATTGACTGTCGAGAGAAGTCAGTCGAGTTCAGGATTCCAGGTGGTCTACCTTTTTCCTTTCAGGGAGAAAAGGCAGAGACACCTAAGAATCTGATTTCCGCCATCAAGGCGAAGCGGATGTTAGGCAAGGGTTGCCAGGGTTTTCTTGCTGTGGTTCGTGATTTGGAGGCTGATGGTAGTGATATGCATAGTGTACCGATAGTGAACGAGTTCACTGATGTGTTTCCAGAGGAATTGCCTGGATTACCACCTGATCGTGATATTGAGTTTTGCATTGATGTGGTTTCTGGTACAGCTCCGATTTTGATACCGCCGTATCGGATGGCTCCTGCAGAGCTGAAAGAGTTGAAGGACCAGTTACAAGAGTTGTTGGATAGCGGGTTCATCAGACCGAGTACTTCTCCGTGGGGTGCTCCAGTTCTGTTTGTGAAGAAGAAAGACGGTTCCTTTCGACTCTGTATCGACTACAGACAGTTGAACAAGGTTACTGTCAAGAACAGATATCCTCTTCCTCGCATCGATGATTTGTTTGACCAGTTGCAGGGTGCGAAGTGTTTTTCCAAGATTGATTTGAGGTCTGGGTATCATCAGCTACGGATCCGTGATGCAGATGTGCCTAAGACTGCTTTCCGGACTCGTTATGGGCATTTTGAGTTTCTGGTTATGTCCTTCGGTCTGACGAACGCACCAGCAGCGTTTATGGATATGATGAACAGAGTGTTCAAGCCGTTTTTGGATCAATTTGTGATCGTCTTCATTGATGACATTTTGATCTATTCTCGGAGTGAGGAGGAGCATGCTTACCATTTGAGGACTATACTACAGACGTTGCGTGAGCATCAGTTGTATGCTAAGTTTTCAAAATGTGAGTTCTGGTTGGATCAGGTTACCTTTCTAGGACACGTGGTGTCGAAAGATGGGATCAAGGTTGATCCGAAGAAGATTGAGGCGGTCATGGATTGGCAAAGGCCAAGGTCAGTTACCGAGATCAGAAGTTTTCTGGGTTTAGCTGGCTACTATCGTCGGTTCGTGCAAGATTTCTCCAGAATATCTGCACCTTTGACTAAACTGACACAGAAGGGTGTCAAGTTTGAGTGGACTGACAAGTGCGAGGCGAGCTTTGAGAAGCTCAAGGAGATTTTGACTACAGCTCCGGTGTTGGCATTGCCTTCTGGCATTGATGGTTTCACAGTGTATTGTGATGCGTCTCGGATTGGTTTGGGTTGCGTTCTGATGCAACATGGACAGGTGATTGCCTATGCTTCCAGACAGTTGAAGAAGCATGAGGTGAATTACCCTACTCATGATTTAGAGTTAGCAGCTGTGGTTTTTGCGCTGAAAATTTGGAGGCATTATTTGTATGGTGCTACTTGTGAGATTTTCACTGATCACAAGAGTCTGAAATATATCTTTGATCAGAGAGAGTTGAACTTGAGACAGAGGAGGTGGTTAGAGTTGCTGAAAGACTACGACTGTACTATTCAGTACCATCCTGGTAAGGCTAATGTGGTAGCCGATGCGTTGAGTCGCAAGTCTTCGGGCAGCTTGGCTCATATTTCTGAGATTGGGCGTAGACCCATGGTTAGAGAGTGGCACAGTTTGATAGCTTCAGGCTATGAGTTTCAGATTTCTCAGACTGGTTGTTTGTTAGCACAGTTGCAAGTGCAACCCGTTTTGATTGATCGGATCAAAGCTTTACAAGCTGAGGATCCACAATTGAAACGGATTATTGAGGAAGTTCAGCAGGATGGAAATTCTGAGTTTACTTTTGTAGATGGTGTTCTGAGACATGGTTCGAGATTGTGTGTTCCGGATTCAGATGGTTTGAGGGACCAGATTCTGGAAGAAGCGCACAAGTCTGCTTATAGTGTTCATCCGGGTTCTACCAAGATGTACCATGATCTTAAGGGTACCTACTGGTGGAGCGGGATGAAGAAGGATGTAGCCGAGTATGTTTCTAAGTGTCTGACGTGCCAGCAGGTGAAGCTGGAGCATCAGAGACCTTTTGGCTACCTGCAGCCACTACCTATTCCAGAGTGGAAGTGGGAGCGGATTGCTATGGATTTTGTGGTTGGGTTACCACGTACTCGACAGGGATACGACTCCATCTGGGTGATAGTTGACCGTATGACCAAGTCAGCTCATTTCCTTCCGATTAAGGTTTCGTATGCTGCTTCGAGGTTGGCTCAGTTGTACATCGACAGGATTGTCAGTTTGCATGGTGTACCGGTTTCTATTGTTTCAGACAGAGGTTCTGTGTTTACTTCGAGGTTTTGGAAGGCGTTACAGGAATCCTTGGGTTCTCGGTTGGATTTCAGTACAGCTTTTCATCCTCAGACTGACGGTCAGTCTGAGAGGACTATTCAGACATTGGAGGATATGCTCAGGATGTGTGTTCTCGATTTTCAGGGTAGCTGGGATACTCATTTGCCGTTGATTGAGTTTTCCTATAACAACAGTTATCATGCGAGTATCGAGATGGCGCCGTATGAGGCTTTGTACGGGCGCAAGTGTAGATCTCCTATCTGTTGGGAGGAGGTCGGAGAGCGTAAACTCTCGGGAGCGGAGATTATTCAGATTACCTCTGAGAAGGTACCGTTGATTAAGCGGAGGTTAGAGACTGCTTTTAGTCGGCATAAGAGTTATGCTGATCCGAAAAGGAAAGACATTGAGTTCCAGGTTGGTGATTTCGTATTTCTTCGGGTTTCGCCTATGAAAGGCGTGGTTCGTTTTGGCGTCAAGGGAAAGTTAGCACCGAGGTATATTGGTCCTTATGAGATTTCGGAGAGGATTGGAGCTGTGGCTTATCGTCTGGTTCTACCGCCAGACATGTCGTTAGTACATCCTGTGTTTCACGTTTCTATGTTGAGAAAGTGCATTTCTGATCCTTCGCACGTGATTGTGCCTCAGAGTGTTGAGATTGACCAGGAGCTGTCCTATGAGGAACAGCCAGTTGAGATTGTCGATACGCAGGTGCGTAAATTGCGGAACAAGGAGATTCCGATGGTCAAAGTTCTCTGGCGCAATCATTCTGTAGAGGAGTGTACTTGGGAGACCGAATTGGATATGCGGAATCGCTATCCTTTTCTTTTTTCGTGAGGTACGATATTTGATTTTCTGTGACCTTTGCAGTTTTTACTTGTATTACGTGTTGTTCTGATGTGATTTACTTGTCGTGTTAAATTCGAGGACGAATTTTTAATTAGTTGGGGAGAATGTAATATCCCGTAAAATTTTAAATTTATTTTTGTAATTTCCGACGTGGTTCCGGATGTGTTTTGTGGGGTATTTGAAGTTTCGTAATTTAATTATGGTTCGATTCATCTTCGGTTCGGTTTTTAAAAAATATAAACTTCTCCTTTGGGTCTTGGTTCAACCAAATGGTTGAACCAAGGGATAAACCAGGTCTCGTAAGAGACCTGATGAAATCCCGTAAGGTCCCGTACGGGACTGGGCCTGTCCCGTACGGGACTGTGCAAAATTTGCACTGGTCCCGTTCGGGACCAGGCCTTTTCCCGAACGGGATCAGGCCAAATTTTGGCCTTTCCGTTCGGGAACAGGTCTGCTTATGGACCCCTTCGCCCGGCCCTGTTCGCACTCGTTTTCGACCCGTTTCCACTCGATATTTAAAGTCGACTTCTAAACAGAAAATATTCACCACTCATCACTGAAACCCTAGCCGTTTTCCGCTTGCCATTTCGCTGAGTATCGAAGCCGTTATCATCTGCCAAAGATCGCTGTCCGGTAAGTTTCTGAATTCTTTGATTTCCAGATTTCGTTTTTGAACGATAATGCGTAATTTGGTTCGTTCTCTTTCGTTTCTAGATCGAAATTGATACCGTTTGATTCCAGACGATCTAGACTCACGTACCTACGTTTCCCTACCTCAGTTTCGCTGAACGGTACGCCGTTGATCTCGTTTCATTCGCCGTACGGTTTCCGTTTTCTGTTTTGGCTTAACTGTTCTTGATTAACCATGTTGCTGCCGATTTCTTCTTGATTGTTTGGCTTTGAATCATTCACTTTAATTGTTATAAATAGCTTGATAAGTTAGTTGCTGATTGATTAAACTCAGTTTGATGTCGTTTCATTGTTTCGGTTTGCTTTATATCCCTGTTTTGGTTTTTGAAGTTTCTGCCGCACCCTTGTTCTTGATTTTATGTTATTGGGTTTTGCTAGGGGATCAGATTTGTTCTTTGTTCATGAGTAATGTGGTTGTTGTATGATTTAGGGATGCATTTTATCTTGGTTACTATGATTGGTTTATGATTTGCTAAGTGTATTGTTGTTTGGCTTGGGTTTTATGGTTTCTGCAAGTCATGGATTAAGGGAGGCAAATCCTTTTGTTTAAAACAAAAGGGATGGCTAATTAGCCATTATGATTATCAAAATATTTATGTTAAAGCAAGTGAGTCCTTCAAGTTAATTACCTATTGAATTGTTTTGAACTTAATTTGAATTTCACTTTAAATTGTAATTTGGTAAATCGTAACGATAAGTGTTTTGCAAACTTAAGTTAATATAATTACTCGGGTAAATATATTTATTTTCAAATATTAAAAGTTTGGCTAAATTACAATTTAGCCCCTAAACTTATTTTATAACTTAATTAAGTGGATTTTCGGCTAATAACTTTATTATTGGTTTTAATTATAAAATAAAAGTAATTAATTTGATTTTTGGAAATCAAATTGGCAAAAGTGCAATTTAGTCCCTAATTGGCAAAAGTACAATTTGGTCCCTAATTGGTTAAAGTACAAATTAGTCCCTGAACTTTATTTGATTTATTTAACTAAGTTTTTGGGGTTGTAACTTGGGTTATTTTGAATTGAAGTTATTGAGTTCCGCTTTTAAAATGGATTATTATTTTGTTAAATTGTTTTATAAATATAAACTCGGGTTTATATTTGGTAATTGTTTTGAGTCGGGATTAGACTTGGGTCACCGGACCAGTGAGGTTAGCTTGGTAGTTATTGGTAACTCGGCTAACTCACTATTTATAAATTATTTATTATTTAAAGTTATTAAATAATATTTATAAATTGGATTTTAAGCGGGAACTCAATAAACTTATATTATTTGGGCTTTATTACCTTTTGTATATATTTGTGTTATTTGGATTGTTTATTTACTACGTGTTAACTGTGCTAGTCTTATGTGGTGTCTAGTACTCTCTAGAGTTAGGGTCTGATTTTAATAATTATTTTATTTGTCTAGACTCGTCTACTGTTCGTGCTTCTGAGGCGAACCAGAGTTAGTTGCTTGCCGGTATTTCACGTGGATTAGCAAGCAGTGAGTTTATATTTACTATTTACCGCTTTATTAAGTAAATTGTTATTTTAATATTAAATGTATATACTGTACGTATATTTCGAACTGTTTTATATTATGGCTCTTAGTTGGAACGTGCTACCTAATGGGCATCATTAGGACTGCGTGCGCACCGGTATTGATCTGGGTAAGGTATATATGGAAATGTGGTAACTCGGTGTGAGCATAGCTCTCGGGACCAGGTAGAGTAACTCGGTGTAGCTCAGCTCTCGGGACTCTGGTATAAGTGTGGTTAGTGGTAACTCGGTGTAGCTCAGCTCTCGGGACCAGACCTATTGGATTATGATTATTATTTAGAATTGTGGATTAGGGTTCCAACTATTATCCGTAATATCGTTATTTAATGTTTTAAACGTTTTAAAGGTTTTCCACTTAATGAATGTAGATAGTGGTATGAACTCATCTCAGTATATCTGACCCCGTTGTTTTCCCAATTTTCCCCAGGGTTATTATCTGAGAGAGTCTGGTGATCTCCGCATTTACTTTTCCTCGGAGGTTCCTTTTATTTTAATAAAATTGCAAAACTGTTTTATTCTTAGACCGCAGTAGTAACTAGACGTCCTTGTTATTTTTATTTATTTTGTCGGATTGGTTCGACTGGTTATATTGCTTTGGCATGTTATATTATTTATATTGGTTCATGATAAATCTATTTTAGACTCAGAATTGAATAAGCATGTTATTTTAACTGTTGATTATTATAACTGCTAGTTTAGGCTGAAGTCTCGGTTGCCCCCGAGCATTGGTTTTCTGCAGGTTTATGTGTTTATGATTCATATGGGAGGCTAGCTACGGGTTTCGGTACTACATTACCCATACCCTAGCGCCGGTCGCGATTCATGAAAATGGGTCGTGACATAGGGTTTCATCTGGATCGACTAATTGGTAATATTTTACATATACAAATATTTTATGTATTTGCGATTTGAATATTCAACTGTAAATTTGTAGATTCACTCAGAAATATTTATATTTCTGACCCTCCCCAACGTTTACCTTTCAGGTTATCAAGTACGAGGTCAGACTTCCATAGTAATTTTGGAAGTCAATGTCATCCATACCTCTAGAGCTGCAAGTAGTCGGGTACTGGGAAGTCTGTCTTTTAATTTACAGCAGTTAAACTTATTTTCATATACTCTGGTTTGAACTACTGTATATGTATATGATTGAAAAGCTGCATGTGTTCTAAAATGATGTGACCAGTTGTTTGAAAGATACACTGGTTTCATGATTTTAGCATTTTAGGATTGTATTGGAAATAGAGCAAGTACATCATATGAGATTGATGTTTGCGCTCTGATTTCTTGAAATACAATCGGGGTCTTAAGACCCAGTTTTCAGAAATGTGTTTACGTTAAACGAGAGAAAGGTTTTAACGATATTTTCTGAAAACAGATCATATGTGATATATGATCTTGAATTGCGTTTTTAATAAAGGTATTAAAGTGTTTCCACAACGAGGTTGCAAACCTTTTTATGTTTTAAAACGCGAAAAATTAATAATGGTTTTTAGGTTTGCTACGGGTTTCGGAGCAACCACTCCCATTCCCTAGCGCCAGTCGCGATCCATAAATTTGGGTCGTGACAAAACGTTTCATCTTTTTAGCGATTTAAGCCAAACATTTAAAACGTTACGAAACAATCCAAACGTTTCACCTTTTTAGGATTTAAGCCAAACTTTTAAAACGTTATGAAAACAATCCAAACATTTAAAACGTTACGAAAGAAATCCAAACGTTTCCCCTTTTTAGCGATTTAAGCCAAACGTTTACAAATGTTACGAAACGAATCCAAACATTTCACCTTTTTAGAAATATATGCCAAATGTTTAAAACTTTACGAAACCAATCCAAATGTTTCAAACGTTACGAAGCCAATCAAAATGTTTCAAACGTTACAAAACAAATCGAAATGTTTCACCTTTTTAGCGATTTAAGCAAAATGTATTAAACGTTTCGAAACAAATCCAAACGATTCACCTTTTTTAGCGAATTAAGCTAAACGTTTAAAACGTTACGAAACAAATCCAAACGTTTAAAATGTTACAAAACAAATCCAAACCTTTAACCTTTTTAGTGATTTAAGCCAAACGTTTTCAAACGTAATGAAAAAAATCGAAATGTTTCAACGTTTTAGCGATTTAAGCCAAACGTTTACAAACGTTACGAACAAATCCACGTTTCACCTTTTTAGCGATTTAAGCCAAACGTTTAAAACGTTACAAAACCAATCCAAACGTTTCGAAACCAACCCAACCGTTTTGACGTACAAAACTAATCAAAAAGTTTCAAACGTTACGGAACAAATCCAAACGTTTCACCTTTTTAGCGATTTAAGCCAAACGTTTAAAATGTTATGAAAACAATCCAAATGTTTAAGACATTATGAAACAAATCCTAACGTTTTACCTTTTTAGCAATTTAAGCCAAATGTTTAAAACGCCATGAAAGAAATCCAAACGTTTAACCTTTTTAGCGATTTAAGCCAAGCGTTTAAAATGTTACGAAACGACTCCAAACGTTTAACACGTTACGAAATAAATCCTAACGTTTGACCATTTTAGCGATATAAGCTAAATGTTTAAAACATTTCGAAACAAATCCAAACGTTTCACCTTATTAGCGATTTAAGCCAAACGTTTAAAACGTTACGAAACAAATCCAATCGTTTCACCTTTTTAGGATTTAAGCCAAACGTTTAAAACGTTATAAAATCAATCCAAATGTTTAAAACGTTACGAAACAAATCCAAACGTTTAACCTTTTTAGCGATTTAACCCAAACGTTTACAAACGTTACGAAACAAATCTAAACGTTTCACCTTTTTAGCGATTTAAGTCAAACGTTTACAAATGTTGCGAAACAAATCCAAACGTTTCACCTTTTTATATATAAGCCAAACGTTTAAAACTTTATGAAACCAATCCAAATGTTTCAAACGTTACGAAACAAATCAAAACATTTCACATTTTTAGCGATTTAAGCCAAATGATTACAAACGTTACAAAATAATTCCAAACGTTTCCCCTTTTTAGAGATTTAAGACAAATGTTCCAAACTTTACGAAAAAAATCCAAATGTTTAAAAAGTTACGAAACAAATCCTAACGTTTCACCTTTTTAGCAATTTAAGTCAAACGTTTAAAACGTTACGAAGTAAATCATAACGTTTCACCTTTTTAGCGATTTAAGCCAAACGTTTCAAACGTTCCGAAACAAATCCAAACATTTTACCTTCTTAGCCATTTAAGCTAAAATTTTACAAATGTTATGTAACAAATCCAAACATTTCACCTTTTTAGCGATTTAAACCGAACGTTTAAAACATTGCGAAACCAATCCAAACGTTTAAAACATTACAAAACATATCCAAATGTTTCACTATTTTAACGATTTAAGTAAAATGTTCAAAACATTTCAAAACAAATCCAAACGTTTCACTTTTTTAGCGATTTAAGACAAACGTTTTAAAATGTTACGAAACCAATCCAAATGTTTAAAACATTACGAAACAAATCCAAAATTTTCACCTTTTTAGCGATTTAAGCCAAACGTTTACAAACGTTACATCTTTTTAGCAATTTAAGCCAAACATTTAAAGCGTTACGAAACAATCCAAACGTTTCACATTTTTATGATTTAAGCCAAACGTTTAAAACGTTATGAAACCAATCCAAACGTTTAAAACGTTACGAAACAAATCCAAACGTTTCACCTTTTTAGCGATTTAAGCCAAATGTTTACAAATGTTACGAAACAAATCCAAGCGTTTCACCTTTTTAGCAATATAAGGCAAACGTTTAATACATTACGAAACCAATCCAAACGTTTCAAACGTTACGAAACCAATCAAAATATTTGAAACGTTACAAAACAAATCAAAATGTTTCACCTTTTTAGCAATTTAAGCCAAACGTTTACAAATGTTACGAAACAATTCTAAATGTTTCCTGTTTTTAGCAATTTAAGACAAATGTTTAATACTTTACGAAACCAATCCAAATGTTTAAAACGTTACGGAACAAATCCTAACGTTTCACCTTTTTTGCAATTTAAGTCAAACGTTTAAAACGTTACGAAACAAATCCTAAAGTTTCACCTTTTTAGAGATTTAAGCTAAACGTTTAAAACGTTTCGAAACAAATCCAAAGGTTTCACCTTTTTAGGCATTTAAGCCAAACTTTTACAAACGTTATGAAACAAATCCAAACATTTCACCTTTTTAGCGATTTAAACCAAACGTATAAAACATTACGAAACCAATCCGCACGTTTAAAATGTTACAAAACAAATCCTAACGTTTCACTATTTTAACGATTTAAGTAAAATTTTCAAAAAAATTCGAAACAAATCCAAACATTTCACCTTTTTAGCGATTGAAGCAAAAAGTTTAAAACGTTACGAAACAAATGCAAACGTTTCAACTCTTTAGTGATTTAAGACAAACGTTTAAAATGTAAAGAAACCAATCCAAACATTTAAAACGTTACGAAACAAATGCAAATGTTTTCCTTTTTAAGCGATTTAAGTCAAACGTTTACAAACGTTACAAAACAAATCGAAACCTTTCACCTTTTTAGCGATTTAAGCAAAATGTTAAAAACGTTTCGAAACAAATCCAAACGTTTCATCTTTTTAGCGATTTAAGCTAAACGTTTAGAACGTTACCAAACCAATCCAAACGTTTAAAATGTTACGAAACAAATCCAAACCTTTCACCTTTTTAACGATTTAAGCCAAACGTTTACAAACGTTACGAAATAAATCCAAACGTTTCACCTTTTTAGCTATTTATGCCAAACGTTTACAAACGTTACGAAACATATGCAAACGTTTCCCCTTTTTGGCGACTTAAGCCAAACGTTTACAAAAGTTACGAACAAATCCACATTTCTCCTTTTTTGCGATTTAAGCCAAACGTTTAAAACGTTGCAACACCAATCCAAATGTTTCAAACGTTTCAAGACCTACCCTAACATTTCAACGTTTCAAAACTAATCGAAACGTTTCCAACATTACGGAACAAATCCAAACGTTTCACCTTTTTAGCCATTTAAGCCAAACGTTTAAAATGTTACGAAACCAATCCAAATGTTTAAAACGGTATGAAACAAATCCAAATGTTTTACCTTTTTAGCAATTTAAGCCAAATGTTTAAAACGTTATGAAAGAAATCCAAACGTTTAACCTATTTAGCGATATAAGCCAAACGTTTAAAACTTTACGAATCCAATCTAAACTTTTCAAACGTTATGAAACAAATCAAAACGTTTCACATTTTTAGCGATTTAAGCCAAATGTTTACAAATGTTACGAAACAATTCCAAACGTTTGACCTTTTTAGCGATTTAAGACAAATGTTTAAAACTTTACGAAACCAATCCAAATGTTTAGAAAGTTACGGAACAAATCCTCATGTTTCACCTTTTTAGCGATTTAAGTCAAACGTTTAAAACATTACGAAACAAATCAAAACGTTTCTCCTTTTTAGTGATTTAAGCCAAACATTTACAAACGTTACGAAACAAATCCAAACATTTCATCTTTTTAGCGATATAAGCAAAACGTTTAAAACTTTTCCAAATTAATACAAACATTTCAAACGTTACGAAACCAATCCAAACGTTTCAAATGTTACAAAACTGATCAAAACGTTTCCCCTATTTAACGTTTACAAACAATTTTAAACGTTTCACCTTTTTAGCGATTTAAGACAAATGTTTAAAACCTTACGAAACCATTCCAAATGTTTAAAACGTTACGAAACAAATCCTAACATTTCACCTTTTTAGGGATTTAAGTCAAAACGTTTAAAACGTTACTAAACAAATCCTAACATTTCACATTTTAGCAATTTTTGCCAAACGTTTAAAACGTTCAGAAAAAAATCCAAACATTTCACCTTCTTAGCCATTTAGATAAAACTTTTATAACGTTATGAAATAAATCCAAACATTTCACCTTTTTAGCGATTTAAACCAAACGTTTAAAACATTACGAAACCAATCCAAACGTTTGACTTTTAGCGATTTAAGCCAAACGTTTAATATGTTACGAAACAAATTCAAATGTTTCCCCTTTTTAGCAATTTAAGACAAACGTTTAAAATGTTATGAAACCAATCCAAACGTTTAAAACGTTACGAAACAAATCCAAACGTTTCCCCTTCTTAGCGATTTAAGCCAAACGTTACGAAACAAATCGAAACGTTTCACCTTTTTAGCGATTTAATCCAAACGTTTAAAACGTTTCGAAACAAATTGAAACTTTTCTACTTTTTAGCGATTTAAGCCACACGTTTAAAACGTTAAGAAACCAATCCAAACGTTTAAAACGATACAAAACAAATTCAAACGTTTCATATTTTTAGCGATTTAAAGCAAGCTAATACAAACGTTATGAAACAAATCCAAAAGTTTCACCTTTTTCGCTATTTAAGCCAGACGTTTAAAATGTTAAGAAACAAATCCAAATGTTTAAAACGTTATGAAACAAATCCTAACGTTTCACCTTTTTAGCAATCTAAGACAAATGTCTAAAACGTTATGAAAGAAATGTAAATGTTTAACCTTTTTAGCGATTTAAGCCAAAGTTTAAAACGTTACGAAACCAATCCAAACGTTTAAAACGTTACGAAACAAATCATATCTTTTCACAATTTTAGCGATTTAAGCAAAATGTTTAAAACATTTCGAAACAAATCCAAATGTTTCACCTTTTTAGCGATTTAAAGCCAAACGTCTAAAACGTTACGAAACAAATCCAAACATTTCACCTTTTTAGCAATTTAAGCCAAACTTTTAAAACGATATGAAACTAATCCAAACGTTTAAAACATTACGAAACAAATCCAAAACGTTTCACCTTATAAGCGATTTATGCGAAACATTTACAAATGTTATGAAGCAAATCCAAACGTTTCACCTTTTTAGCGATGTAAACCAAACTTTTACAAACGTTACGAAACATATCCAAACGTTTCGCCTTTTTAGCAATATAAGCCAAACGTTTAAAACTTTACGAAACCAATCCAAACGTTTCAAACGTTACGAAACCAATCCAAACGTCTCAAACGTTACAAAACAAATCAAAATTGTCACGACCTAAATTATTGAGCCGAGACCGGCGCTAGGGAATGGGAGTGGTAGCTTCGAAACCCCTAGCAAGCCTAAAACCACAAATAATTTTTTGCAATTAAAAGTATAATATATGATATATATTAAAACATTTTCGGAAGAACTCTTTTAAATAATATACTTATAGATATTAAAGTATTATATCAGTGTTTACAATATAAAATATCATTTGAAGTTAAAGCGTCTATCTAATACTAACAACTACTGACTACTGCAGATCTAAGAACTCATACTTGTGCAAGTCCAATGACTTCTGGCACAGTGGAGATGGTTTGTCTGATCCGACTCTGATCACCTGAAAAAAATCAGAGTGAGGGGGTCAGTATTTTGGGAAATACTGAGTGAGTTCACTATTACAGATGGTATTATAATCAAAATCATATAAACATCTAACATACTCGTAAATACTTGAATGATCAATTCATAGCTCAAGCATCAAACATCACACTATTATACGATCCGACTGAAACCCTAATCCAAAGATTCTCAAAATACCAACTACAGAACCTAATGAGTTTAATTATAGCAGTATCTGGACTGGGAACAAAGCCACCGTCGCCACGGATCTGTAAAATAATAGCAGCATCTGGACCGGGAACAAAGCCACCGTCGCCACAGATCTGCGTTGGGTCTTTGGGCCGGGAACAATGCCACCGTCGCCACAGCTTCCCTTTGAGTTTTGGCCGGGAACTAAGCCACCGTCGCCATTTGATTTAATAGTTCATACGAAACTCTAGGACACAAGATTGTCTAACCTCAATACTGGTGATCACGCAGTCCTATTGACGCCCAATAGGTAGCACGTTTCTTCGGATCGTTAGAACAAAGTTCATCACATCAAAGCATCACAAATAAAATTAATAAACATATAATCATAAGGATAACGCGATAAGCAAAGCTTATAATATAACAAAGATAAAGCAGATAGTTCAAATAAACAATACACAAAAGTAAACCGCAAACTCACAGTGACCGCTATCCAAAATTGCGTTATCGTCACCCGATCACGTAGGTTCCGTGCATCGTTTGATCTTACAGCTACTCTAGCTCATCATTCTGATAGCTCGCCGATACGTCCGTTACTTAGTCGAGTTACCTGTACGTTTAATTCATAAACGTAGGCTTAATATCAAAACCATAAATTATAAACTTAGGTTAACTCGATCTTATTCTAAATACGTCTTTTAACTTTGATCGTATTCTAATACTTAGGCGAGATACTGGTTATATCTCTTGTTAATCGATTTCTAATCATAGGTTACCTATAACTCAAAATCCTAATCGAATACGTCATGTTCAATATCCAAATTTATCGTTTTCGGGGTCCGTGTTTCCTTTTCAATGTCTGACACTCTTAAAGTCGATAACGTTTGAATAAGTTGTGCACCCACATAGCCTCAATGCGCGCCCGCGTAAGATAGTTACGCGCCCGCGTAACATACTTACGCGCCCGCGTAGCTATGTTACGCGCCCGCGTAACTATTATAATCGTTTTCAATCCATTCTGACGTGCTTAAACTCGATTCTGTCATGCTCCTATCTCATTTTAACACAAACTCAACTCCAAATTCATTAAAACGACATTAGAACGCGATTACGATTCGTTCGATTCGTTAAACTTAAAACAGCCCTTATTTACTAATTCCAGCAATAGAAACGTCGAGCTTACCTCGATTTGAAGCTTAACGATGATAGAGAATTGAATTTTGAACGAATCGATATAAAGAACTCGCGATTGGGCGAGAAACGGCAAAACGGCGACGGATCGTAATCGATCGTCGAATGCTTTTTCTTTCATCTTCTGGAGACTTCATGCGCCTCTGATCTTTCCATTCCTTATGCATATATTGTTTGGCCAATTTACCTCTTTCATCCTTCATTTCCTTAACTTAAACCATTTCTCTTTTAAACTTTCTAATTTAACCAAATGGTTAAATTATCCTTTTAACTCTATTGCATACGTATTATTTTATCCATATAAATAATATTAACTCAAAATTATTATTTTCCGTCAATAATCTCTTAATTACTGTTCTCGAGATTTAATTGGCTAATTTGCACTTTGGTCCTTGAACTTTTTAAAAGTTACAATTTAGCCCAAAACGCATCCGCGTCCAAATTTTAAAAGGTCTCCGATTGACCTGAAACTTTTACCACATATATTATAAAACATTTCGCGGACCATGGCGATATAATTTTCATTTCGAAATTTATATGGCTAAATTACCATTTTAGTCCCTATACTTTATTTTGCAAATTTCTTAACATTTTTCTTTTCTAATTCCAATTCCAACTTTAGAACTGAAATATAATGTTAAATCTCTCGCGATAATCCTTTCGAATCCGTCCTGCTAAAATTTAATATTTATTTTAATTTCTCGGAAATCTTTCCGATATCGCCACTCTAGCGACTTAACACTGGACACGTGGTCCAATTAAATACTTAAATATTTTGGGGTATTACAAAAATGTTTCACCTCTTTAGCGATTTAATCCAAACGTTTACAAACGTTACGAAACAATTCCAAATGTTTCACCTTTTTAGCGATTTAAGACAATGTTTAAAACTTTACGAAAAAAATCCAAATATTTAAACGTTACAAAACAAAGCATAAAGTTTCATCTTTTTAGCGATTTACGTCAAACGTTTAAACTGTTACAAAACAAATCCTAACGTTTCACCATTTAGAAATTTAAGCCAAATGTATAAAATGTTCCGAACAAAATTCAAACATTTCACCTTTTTAGCCATTGAAGGAAAACTTTTACAAACGTTATGAAACAAATCCAAACATTTCACCTTTTTGGCGATTTAAACCAAACGTTTAAAATATTACGAAACCAATCCAAACGTTTGTCTTAAATTGCTTTAAGGTGAAACAAATCCAAATTGTTGTTTTCAAATGCATGTCCATGACATGATTGGGCACAATTACTTGATAAAAACATTTCAATTACTTTAACAAGTTAACATTTGAAATCAATTTTCCTTCAAAATATTTATTAGACATTACACTCTGTGAGACGTGCATTCGTCCATCATGACATATTTGCCCATCTCCATTATCCTAGTCCACCAATTTAAATCGTCATTAACAAAATAACCCAATTCAACAACGAAGATAAAATTTACATAAAAACGAGTTCCACCTCCAATCAAATTGAAAATTTTTCAAGGAAAACAATGCAACATGACCGCCTTCACAGCCCCACCATCTGTTTCGGTATTTCACCGATCTACCTGATGTAAACACCAGTGTATTACTACACTGATCAACCTCGATTCACAGATTCCAAATCTATTTCTAGAATGCCAATAGCCGAAAATTTTGATATTCCAATTTATCACGACGAGCCCGACCTAGAAAGCATAAAGCTCGAAAATCATGATACTCCAATTTATCACGACGAACCCAACCAAAACGTGGTCCGCAACGTAACCACAAAACGTGATAAAGATTTTTCAGTCAAAAATCATTTAAACGTGACGCAATGCCAAAGCCCAACAACATTTTATTTTTAAAAATCAAAGCACACGGCCAAAGCCAGAAGTACTCACAAAATAATTCAACGTCAACGATTGATTAAAGGTAAAACAGCCAAAAATTTATCACCGAGGTGAAATGCAACATCATCAAAATAAAGCAAACAACATCATGCCCAAGCATGAATTAAAGCAAACTACCAATATACGATTTTCTGATAAATCAAAAGCAATTAAAATCACCCAAGTGAAACGGCAACAACAACAAAAGTATTAGCATCAAATCAAGACATAAAAAAATGACTGACTCGACACATTCCTATAGGTGTAGGCAGAAAGTTTAACATGAAAAGATGATGTTTCAAAAGACAAGACATGAATCCTAATTCCGAAGTAGTACCTATGACTCAATAACAACTTAACAAAGTAAACACATAGCATGCAAATGGCTTTGGTTTGAAACCAAAGCTCTGATACCAAGTTTGTCACGACCCAAATTCATGGATTGCGACCAGCGCTAGAGTATGGGTATGGTCTTACCAAAACCCGTAGCATGCCTCGCGGAAAACTATAAAACATATAAACAATATAACAACTTAAATTAAATTACTTACATTAATAATGAAATACCCAGAGTTAAATAAAAAATATGCCCAAGCGTAAATTAAAGCCAGTCAGACCAATCCGACAGACAAGCTATAATAATAAAGACTTCTAGTTTACTACTGCGATCTAAGAATAAATCAGTTTGACAATTTTAAGAAAATGAAAAAAAAACTCCGAAGAATAAAGAAACGGAGATCAGCAGACTCGCTCAAAATAATAAACCTGGAAAATGGGAAAACAATGGGGTCAGATATACTGAGATGACTTCGCAATACTATTTACATTTATTAAGTTTAAAACTCTTTTTGTCAAAAAAAAAAGTTTAAAACTCTTAAATCAAAACCTTTTATACTAAAATATCATATGATTATGGAATACAATATTGAAATAATCCCAGCGTGAGAATGACATAGCATACCGAAAAACCCAAAGTGGACGAGAAAAAATTCTCGTCAAATTAACAGCGTAAGTAAGACCTTAGTCTGCCGATCCCAGAGTGTAATACAACGTATTTTTATAAGCACGTATAAAGGTTTTATTAGCCGGAAAAACGTAAATTAAATTTAACCGTAAATTTAATTTATAAGTATCCATAAAAGCATATCGTAATAATAGGAGTTTAAACTTTAAATCGAGGATTTAAATTTTAATAAAGGAATACGACGGGAATAATAGAACAAGGAATACGACTGGGGTCGTAAGATAAAAATATATTTATAATTAATATATCAATATACCACTCTTATCGGAGAGTTTAATATTTATGATAAAATCCCGAAATTTAAAATGTCGAAACACGGATGTCTCGACGAGTTATTAACGAATATAAGTTAATATATATAATAACAATAAAAGTAAATAAAAAGAAAATAATAATAAGAAGAAAAAGAAATGAGAGGCGGTTAGGGGTGGAGGGCAAGTAAGGAGAATTGCTTCCTTTAATCCCTAAATTTTTACTTTAATTAGTTTTCAATTATTAACTAATTAAGTATTATTCGTTAGTTCAAATTGAAATAAAATAATTTATAAGTCCCGAGCAAATAATTTTGATGTTAATATTCGCAAAATAATTTGACGAAGCTATCGTTAAAGTTTCATGAAATTTGGACGTAGAAAGTTTAATCAAGTGGGACTGATTTGGACCTAATAAATCTTCAGAGATTTATTAAAAATAAAATATAAGTCGGATAAGAATAAAAATTATATTTTTATTCTTTTTATATTTTATTAGATTTTTGGGTAAAGTTTCAAAAAATTCGGAAGTCGTTTCCGTTTAAACTACGGACGACTATTTAAGAATTTGAGTTAAAGTAATAAGTTAACCAAATCATATATAAATTCATTCACTTGCATGAGTTATGCACAGCCAATTCATTTGTTTAAATTTGAGAAACAAATTCACCTGCTTCCTCTCCAAAATGCACGAAGCTAGGGTTTCAAATTCGTTTTGATCGTTTCTCGATTCTAACTCCATTTATTCGACGATTACTCGAGTAATCGAGATATTAATCCCATATTAAACGTTTATTTTAGTATATTTTGATATTTTTGGAATATATATTCGTTTATAAACGGTTACCGTATCAAATCGAAAGTATACGTATTGTTTTTACGTTTCGAATGTGAATTTAGATAGATTGGATTGTGAATACGTGATAGGAACAGAAAAACGGGATTGGACTACGTCGAAAAGTCCCGGGAATCGAATTTTCCTGCGGCTGTGCACGTTGGTGCACGGACGTGCACATATGGTGCACGAACGTGCACCAATCTGGAGGAGCACGAACGTGCACCTTTCCGGGTGCATGACCGTCCACAATGGTGCACGATCGTGCATTAGCCAGGGGTACACGAACGTGCAGCAGGCCGACACCGAAGCAGGGGGGTTCTTTTGGGGTTTTTGCCTTATCCGTTTTACGAAGTTTCGTCAAAGTAAAACGTTTAAAAAACGATAATTTCTTTTGAAAAAAAGTTAAAAGAGTATTTAAACCTAAGCTAAATACTTTTAAAATGAGATTTTAAAAGTAAAGTTAAACGTTTCAAAAGGACTTTAAAAGAGTTAAAGTCGACGTTTAACCAGTTTAAAAGATTTAGCAAATGATGTTGCTAAATAATTAGTATACGATTGTGAATTGCTTTGCCAATCAAGGCTATACTATTAAATGATTTTGATTAGGTATTACTATACCTGAAAGGACTTCTAGAGCGAAGTCTAAATGTTTTCTTAAGGTGAAAACGATTTAAATGGTTTTTAAAAAGAAAAAGACCGTACGTGCTATGTGTTATATGTTAGATTAAACCTAGGTTTCAGAACCTAGAAGTTTATACCAGAAATGGGTATTGATGTATTGTCTTGTGTGTTTTTTATGTTTGATCCAACTAGCTGTCCAGCAGTCAGACTGGGACTCCAGAGAGTCTGCCACACACACGGCGATGCTAAGTAGTAACTTAGCAGTACTGTGAGTTTATGTGTTTACTTTTGAATATCAGTATTCAACTATTTTAAATCCATAATCGCAGTAGTATTAAATATCCAAGAGAGATCCATTGGAACGAGCTACCTATTGGGCGGCAATAGGGTTGCGTGATCACCAATACCGATTTCTAGATGTACTTCTGTTGAGGTATAGAGGTATGCATGTCGTGTAAGTCATTGGGAAAGTAAATGCCCTGACTTCACGGGTAAACCCTGAGACGTCAGCAATACAGTTACGGTCGAGGAATAAACCCCGAAGGCAGTTTTTGATTACTGTCGAGGTACCAGAGATACAGAATTGGATGGCAGTAATTCAGTTCACGGTCTTTATTCTTTTGTCTATAAGCTCATGAGATGAGTGTGTCTGTTAGGATGTGAATTAGGATTTCATTTGGATCGACAAATTGGTCATATTTTATATATATAACTGTTTTATATATATTATGCGATTTTGGTATTTATCTGTAAACTGTCTACTCACTCAGAAATATTTATATTTTTGACCCCGTTGTTGTTGCCCATTTTTCAGGAAACGAGCTTTGAGGTTAGTCGAGCTTCCACATCCCTTCTTCAGGAAAGCACTTCTTTTGTAATGTACATAGGATTTTGTACTCTTAGTATGCTGCAATAGTATAAGTTTAATATGTCAACAGCCGTGGCACTAGTCATCTGTTCAGATACTCTGATAGGATCTAGTGCATGTGTATACCTTCTGGGTGGCTGCTTAGTGGCATATTGTATCTAGTTCCCGAGTCGGGCTCGTGTGTTTTTGTGAGGGTCAAAAACAGTATGTTTAATATACGCCGGCTATGTGTAGCCGGTCCGCTGTGTATTTTAATATGTTTAATACCACCGTTGCGAGACGCAAAGATGTCCGCACTATTTTTTTTAACATATTAACAGTGGCGTGTGGCTGGAAACAGGGCTGCCTATGTGTTAAGGCAAGCGAGACTTAAGTCCCTGGTTTCCATTGCAACCACGCCAGGTTTTCAGAAGGAAGCGAGGGTTGAGATAACGAGGTTATCCAACCAAATTTCGCGTATATGTATAATTTCAAAAATGTGTTTGCGTTAAACGGGAAAAGTTTTAACAGTGTTTTCTGAAAACGGATCGTACGCGAGGTACGTTCCAGTAACAATGTTTGCGAAAAATTTCTAGTGGTTCTAGGCTTGATACGGGTTTCGGAACAACCTCTCCCATTCCATAGCGACGGTCATGACTTGAATTAGGGTGGAATTCGGATCGTGACAAACTTGGTATCAGAGTAACGTTTTAAGTATTCGACCATCTGAAGTACTGTTGCTGATACTGTTAAGTAAATTGTGTTAGAAATTGTAGGAATTTCTAGTAGACTATTGCAGCAGCATAGGATTCGAGTCATGTCTTGATCAGTTTTCAGTTGTTGAAATCATTCAGCTATACGTAGCAATCTGTATGCCTGTGTAGTTTATATGTTGATGCTTGATCAGGAACATGTGAGATGTTCTTGTGTTTGAAACACGTCACTAATGAGGGAACATGTGAGATGTTCCTATGTTCTAGACGCTCTATTAGAGTAGTACGAAATGGCCAGATCAATTGACCAGTATTCAAGAAAGTTGATTCTGTTCGAATACATAACGAGGCGAAGATTCTAAAAGAATCGTTGGTTCGAGAAAATAGTTAGATTTCTCCGAACTATATGTGTAATTGTTGTGTGCTTTGTTCTATGTGTTCATGGTGTGTTACTTGTTATATGAAAAATGTGTTTTTGTGAGAGATTTGTGAGAGGCTTGGGTCCAAAGTTCGAGGAACTGCTGGCAGAGCAATCTTACTCAGTGATGTATTTGGCTGGACGAGCCAGACAAATTGAGCAGCGATTGAGCTAGTTGCCTAGGAGCTACTGCCAAGTGGAACAACCCTTTCTCTGTACAACGAGGAGGGAAAGGAAAAAGAGATAGTTAAACCTCGATGCGGACGAGAAAAAGGTCCGATGATTCGAGAGGCACTAATGCCTCAACAATCATCCTCATGTATCATTTAGATATGTGTCTTACGTTTAAGTACGTACGTTTATGTGTATTAGTATGAGATACTAAAACTAGAAATCATAAAGTACAGATAAAGAATATATCCTTAAACAAGAACACACATACTAATGAACAATAACGGTTAATAAACAACCTGACGATGAGTAATAACATAAAAGATAAATGATAAATAAAGAACAACAAATCCTAATGTGAAGATTAGTAAAACCTTGAAATGACACAAAGAAGTAGTTTGAAAAGAAGCTTGTTAAATTTTTGTTTTAAAGTTTGAACGTATAATTGTGCTCAGATGCATCAAAGGTGCATGTTGCGAAAATCACTATAGAAGAAGCATACCTGAATTTTATATATATTACATATATATACATAAAATGATTTTGATTAGGGCATGCATCATATATATTGATATCAATATATCAAAGAAAAGTGTATTGAGATAGCAACTCCTTGGGGATGAGAGATGTCATCACTCTGAAGCACAATTGTATGAAAAAAAGATTTTTGAACCGTGAATTTTGAGAATTCACAATTTTTTTAAAAAGTGAGATTCAAACGGCATGCAGGCAGGACAAATTATAATTGTCTCAGACAAGACAAATTGTATTTGTCTGACAAATTGATTTGTAATTGTTGAGTGTCAGTATACGCGAGACAAAACTGTATTTGTTCAAACGAAAACTTTGTGATAGTGACAAGATAGATGGGAAAAAGGGATAAACAATAACGGTTTTTATGATAAGAATAAATAATAAAGACCTAAATTCTAATGTTTCATACCGAGACATTAGAGATTAATGAAAGCATGGGAAGAGTAGAGGAAGTGAGAATCTATATTCTTACTCAGGTATAGACTGATATAAGTCTAGTGGTGGATTTTTATGATGAATAAAAGTTCGAGAGTAGGCAATAGAAGATTTTCGCGATTAAGATAAGAGAGTAGGATTTAATGAAACACGACTCGGTTAGTTTGACTTCAAGTAACTGTATGCGAACAAAGTCATACGCACGTGTTTGAGTAAACGGATTGGAGATCAGTCCTACAGACAGAGCAGATGTCAGTAATGGACATATCTCTTGAATCCATATGAGTGGATAGATAAACCAGAATTCATAAGTCTGAGAGGACTAAACCTCAACAATTAAATAATACACAACAACTAAACATCTAAAAGAAAGATGATAAAGGAAATATGAGTATTCTCGGAACCAAGTAGGTACACTACTAGTTCTGATATGAGTAAAGGGGATTAATGAATATATTAACGACTGATAGAGTTTGATAAGTCATGTTAACAGATATTCATTAATAAAAATGATTATTAAATCATAAAACAAATAAATAATATACTTAACAGTATATCAAACCTTGAACCAACATTTGATAAAGATGTTATCAAGGTGTAACAGAGATGGAGATAGTGAAATGATGAAGTGAGTTTCAGATATTGTTTGGAAACTAGCAAGGTATAGTAAAACCCTAATAACTTATGATCGAACCGTTATATCAGTTTGATGTTGGGATATGACAATCCCAAGACGGTTATCTAAGTATTAACCGTTGTGATCGTCGAACGGAGAGTTACACGATGCTCGATTATGAAGATATTGTTGCAGAACTTGTGTGAATTTTGGTAGTATGCCAAAAGTGCAAGCGACAACGATGAGAAGTGTAAACTTTAATTAACTTGAAAATTATCAACACAAGCTCCATATATGTATATAAATGAATTTGAAAACTGTAGTGAGACAATAATTTCAAAAGATGAAAATTCTGAGAATCGAGCCTTATGACAGTGAGGTCTAGGCTGGCTGGTAACGGAATATACATGCAATGTATATGTATTTTGAATTTCGGGCAAGAAATGTGTAAATTATGGCCGACTAAAAGTGGAAAATGTTTAATGAACATTTTATTTTCAAAGTGAAATGTTTTGAAAACGGAGCCAAAGTTGATAGTCAGCTAATTAAATGCGATAATAACAGCTATAGTACAGTTATAATAACTGTTAGCTGTGAACAAGGAGAATATGTATGTGGAAAAGTGGTTAAGAAGTCTAATTAACCTTGAAAATATCGAAAACTAGTGGCGGAAGAATAGTTTTGCGGTGACTGTGAATGAGTTGGGAAGGTGTTTCATGGGAGATGATTAGGTAATAACCTACACCTACACTTAGATGACCATATCATTACTATGAGACGGACCCAGTAATTCAATCTGTAACAGGAAGTTACTATAGATTGATAAGAAGATAAAAGACATTCCATACAAGGTATATAATCACAAGGAGTATAAAGGATGGGTAGTCTGTTTTTGGAACAAGAGTTCAAACAGATATAAAGGGTAATGTTAGAGATTAAAAATGCTTAACCAATATTACCCTAAAATGATAAAAAGATATGGAAATTTATAATAAGACTAAAAATCTTAATTATAAAAAGGTACATAAAACGTACAATCAATAATAAACAGTGAACTAGAAAGTTCAAGGAGTAAAAAGAAAGTGAATTCAAAGGCGATATCATAAGACTTGGTAACAAGTTGATATCCCAGAAGTGAGTTCAAAGTTTGTACTGTCTGTAAAGAAGTACAACGAAAAGGAAAAGTAATAAGATGTATAAAGATTATAAGTATAGCTAGTAGCCAACTTTAAGAATGATTTCAGAAACAAAAAAGAGGTCGGATTAAGTTCGACTCTTCACGGAAATTGTAGATTGGATGTCAAAATTTAAGAATATGAAATAATATTTGGAAAAAGACTGGTTGAAATGCTAGGTTCATTGGCTTCGACAACAGCCATGACGGCAGTTTTGCAGTCTTTCAAAGTTAGCTCGAAGAGGCAACTTTGAGGTCAATTTCCGAGAAATTCGAGAAAGAATCTTAACTCAAAGTCTAAACGGAAGTTGTAGAACGCATTGCCGACTATAAGAATACCTAATTTATTTGGTAAACGGACGCTTCAGGTTAAGCGATCCGGGTAGCCGAAGTAGGCTCAATGATAAGTAACATAAGGGAATAAAACGAGGTGATAGAGTACCAAGAGTTCTGATAGCAGAAGTCAAGGTTATAGGTTAAGAACCTATAAATGAAAGTGCAGTGAGATAAATTAGACAGTGATTGAGAGTTATGAGACGCAGTTAGAAAAGAACTATGATGTTTAGATAACCAGCATTCGTATACTAGTAAAGAAAAGTATACGGTCTAAAAGGACAAGTGAAGTAGAAAGGGAAAAGTGAATAGAAGAGAGGTAGTAAGTTGACAATAGTGCACAGCTGTGCAATTGTGCCATAGACGACAACAACTGTGCCATAGATGGTAGCAGTTATGCCACAAACAACAACAATAATGTTTATGTTGTGGAAAGCATAGAACATGAAATGGAAAGAGTACTCTTTGGCTGTAAGTAAAAGAAAACGTGTATGTAAATTCGAGGACGAATTTATATAAGGGGGAGAGAATGTAATACCCCGTACTTTTATAAGCCACGTGTAAAAGTTTTATTAGCCGGAAATACGTAAATTAAATTTAAGCGTAAATTTAATTTATAAGTATCCCTAAAAGTATATCGTAATAATAGGAGTTTAAAATTTAAATCGAAGATTTAAATTTTAATAAATGAATACGACGGGACTAATAGAACAAGGAATACGACTGGGGGTCGTAAGATAAAAATATATTGATAATTAATATATCAATATACCACTCTTATCGGAGAGTTTAATATTTTGGATAAAACACTGAAATTTAAAATGTCGAAGCTCAGAAGTCTCGATGAGTTATTAATAAATATAAGTTAATATATATAACAATAATTAAAGTAAATAAAAAAAAATAATAAAAAGAAAAAAAATGAGAGGCGGTTAGGGGTGGAGGGGAAGTAAGGAGAATTGTTTCCGTTAATCCCTAAACTTTTACTTTAATTAGTTTTCAATTATTAATTAATTAAGTATTATTCGTTAGTCCAAATTGTAAACTTTTACTTTAATTAGTTTTCAATTATTAATTAAAAAAATGTGTTATGCACAGCAAATTCATTTGTTTGAATTTGAGAAACAAATTCACCTGCTTCCTCTCCAGATAGCACGAAGGTAGGGTTTCAAATTCGTTTCGATCGTTTCTTAATTCTACCTCCGTTTCTTCGACAATTACTCGAGTAATCGAGGTATTAATTCCGTATTAAACGTTTATTTTAATATATTTTGATATATTTCGAATATATATTCGTTTATAAACGGTTACCGTATCGAATCCAACGTATACGTATTGTTTTTACGTTTCTAATGTGAATTTAGATAGATTGGATTGTGAATACGTGTTAGTATAAAAAAAACGGGATTGGACTACGTCGAAAAGCCCCGGGAATCGAATTTACCCGGGGCTGTGCACGTTGGTGCACGGACGTGCACATATGGTGCACGAACGTGCACCAATCTGGAGGTGCACGAACGTGCACCATCCAGGGTGCACGACCGTGTACAATGGTGCACGATAGTGCACTAGCCAGGGGTGCACGAACATGCACCAGGCCGACACCGAAGGAGGGGGGTTCTTTTGGGGCTTTTTTTCCTATCCGTTTGACAAAGTTTCGTCGAAGTAAAACGTTTAAAAAATGATAATTTCTTTTGAAAGAAAGTGAAAAGATTATTTAAACCTAAGCTAAAGACTTTTAAAATGAGATTTTAAAAGTAAAGTTAAACGTTTAAAAAAGAATTCAAAAGAGTTAAAGTCAACGTTTAACCAGTTTAAAAGATTTAGCAAATGATGTTGCTAAATAATTAGTATACGATTGTGAATTGCTTTGGCAATCAAGTCTATACTATTAAATGATTTTAATTAGGTATTACTATACCTAAAACGACTTCTAGAGAGAAATCTAAACGTTTTCTTAAGGTGAAAACGATTCAAATGGTTTTTAAAAAGAAAAAGACCATACGTGCTATGTGTTATATGTTAGATTAAACTTAG
This sequence comes from Mercurialis annua, assembly GCF_937616625.2. NCBI lineage: Eukaryota > Viridiplantae > Streptophyta > Magnoliopsida > Malpighiales > Euphorbiaceae > Mercurialis > Mercurialis annua. The sequence continues at coordinate 35,623,330 of NC_065574.1, read as the reverse complement.
ATTCCAGGACCTAGAAGTTTATACCAGAAAAGGGTATTGATGTATTGTCTTGTGTGTTTTGTATGTTTGATCCGACTAGCTGTCCAGCAGTCAGACCGGGACTCTAGTGAGTCTGTCACACATACGGTTGTGCTAAGTAGTAACTTAGCAGTACTGTGAGTTTACGTGTTTACTTTTGAATATCAGTATTCAACTATTTTAAATCCATAGGCAGTAGTATTAAATATCAAAGAGAGATCCATTGGAACGAGCTACCTATTGGGCGGCAATAGGGTTGCGTGATCACCAACATCGATTTCTAGATGTACTTCTGTTGAGGTATAGAGGTATGCATGTCGTGTAAGTCATTGGGAAAGTAAATGCCCTGACTTCACGGGTAAACCCTGAGACTTCAGTAATACAGTTACGGTCGCAGAATAAACCGCGAAGGCAGTTTTAGATTACTGTCCAGGTACCAGAGATACATAATTGGACGGCAGTAATTCTGTTCACGGTCTTTATTTTGTTGTCAATAAGCTCATGAGATGAGTGTGTCTGTTAGGACAGAAATATTTATATTTCTTACCCCGTTGTTGTTTCCCATTTTTCAGGAAACAAGTTTTGAGGTTAGTCGAGCTTCCACATCCCTTCTTCAGGAAAGCTCTTCTCTGGTAATGTACATAGGATTTTGTACTCTTAGTATGTTGCAATATTATAAGTGTAATATGTCAACAGCCGTGCCACTAGTGCATGTGTATACCTTTTGGGTGGCTGCTTAGTGGCATATTGTATCTAGTTACCGAGTCGGCCTCGTGTGTTTTTGTGAGGGTTAAAAACAGTATGTATAATATACGCCGGCTATGTGTAACCGGTCCGCTGTGAATTTTAATATGTTTAATACCATTGTTGTGAGACGCAGAGATGTCTGCACTATTTTATTAAACATACTAATAGTGGCGTGTGGCTGGAAACAGGGCTGCATGTGTGTTAAGGCAAGCGAGACTTCAGTCCCTGGTTTCCATTGCAACCACGCCAGGTTTTTAGAAGGAAGCGAGGGTTGAGATAACGAGGTTATCCAACTAGTACTTCTGAAAACTAGATTTCGCGTATATGTATAATTTCAGAAATGTCTTTGTGTTAAACAAGAAAAGTTTTAACGGCGTTTTCTGAAAACGGATCGTACGCGAGGTACGTTCCAGTAACAATATTTGCGAAAAATTTCTAGAGGTTCTAGGCTGTCACGACCCAATTTCATGGATCGCGACCGGCGCTAGGGTATGGGTATTTTCGTACCAAAACCTGTAGCAAGCCTCGCAGAAATCATACAAACTTATAAACCTGCAGAAAAACAATGCTCGGGGGCAACCGAGACTCCAACCTAAGTCTAGCAGTTTATATAACAACTTAAATATCTGAAATGCTCGGCTAAAATCTGAGACTCAACAGCGTGCCTTATATATATAACGATATAAACCAAAGTATAACATGTCAAAGTTAAAAAACAAACAATCGGTCTAATCCGACAAACTAACATAAGATATCCATAATGAATAAACTAGCTCTACTGCGGTCTAAGAGTTTAAAACAGTTGACTAGTTTAAATCGCATAAAAACCTCCGAGGAATCAAAGAATCGGAGATCGACCAACTCTCTCAAATCATAACCCTAGAAAAATTGGGAAAACAACGGGGTCAGATATATACTAAGATGAGTTCATAATGCTATTTACATTTATTAAGTTTAAAACCCTTGAAACAAAATCCTTTTATACTAATATACTTCTATACTTGATTATGGAATACAGTATTGAAATGAAATCCCAAAGTATGTACATATCCCAAAGTATAATCCAAAGTAGATGGGAATAAATCCTCATCGAATCCCAAAGTAGGCCAGACATTGGTCAGCCAATCCCAAAGTACTTACCGGTGCATGCAGTCTCGATACAAGCCTATCGAGTAGCTCGTTTCAATCCAGATCCATAATCCTTAAAACAGTTTGCAAACAGTTGTAACACTAAAATAATTTGCGGTACTTAATAAAGCGGTAAATAACACTACAAACTCACTGCTTGCTTATCCACGTGATAATCTTGACAAACAGCTAACGTTGCGTAGACTCCGAAGCACGAGCATTCGACGGGTCTAAAACAAGGTATAAGTTAAAATCACATCAACCCCTAACTCTAAGAATACTAGACACCACATAGGACTAGTATCTCAAACAACAACCAAGGTACAAGCCAAAGTAAATGCCACAGCATAACATTCATACATATACAATCCATTTCCAAAGTAATTCCAAAGTATAACAACAAGTTAAGCATGATTGAGTTCCCCTTTGAAATCATAATCTGGAAGCTTATATAACTTGAAAACCTTAAAACCAAGTGAAATCCCAAAGTAGTGAATTAGCCTTCAAGCTTAATCTCACATGTCGGACGACCCAAGTCTATCCCGACCCAAAGATACCAAAGTAAACCAAAGTATGAATCCGGAACCTTTAAATAAAACATTACTCATTTGAAAATACGAAACTCAACCTAGCTTAACAACACAGATGCACATTTACAACAAACCCAAAGCTAGCCACACTTGGCCAAAACACTCAAAGTAGACACAAGCGTGTCACAACATTTAAATAGGTTCTAAATATGTATATGAGTTCACCAACTCAGATATGAAAATAGATAAGCCAAATCAACCATGTACATGGCATAACAATTCCACCTTATATATTAACAACATGAAATCAAGCCAATGATCTTTAAACAATGCCAATATGTTACAAACATCTAAAACATCCTTAGAATCATTTATGGGCAGCCACTTATGTCTTGAACAACAATCAAGTCAAAACAAGTTGAATACATGCAGTACGAATCCAAAAACCAACCTTAAATCTATCAAACAAGCCAAACAACATCAAGTTGAATTCATTGACCTACACCAGCCCTAAGTATGGATTTTCAGCAATATAACATCACTCGAAAATAGTAATTAATCATGACAATATCAAACCAAAGTCCTAGCATTCAATTCCATTGTTTTACATTGTAACTCTAGAGTGTAATTCAACCACAACACATACTAGAATCATCCTAACATACAATTCAGATTTGACATGATGAAAACAGTAGGTAAAATCATAATAGCAACGCAACAACAAATCTATAGAGCAATAACACGTTTAAACGAGAGAAACGGCACATACCGCGACAAGAATTACAAAACGAATCGAGGAACAAATAAATTAGATTAGATCAACCCCTTCAACACCCAAAGTCGCTGGAAAACAAAGATTGAACTATTACGAATCAAACCAAACGAAGGAGTAATGATAAACACGAGAAAAGATGAACGAAATACTTACCAAAGTCCGAAATTGAGAGGGGAGGGTGAAACAAGGATCAATCTCAGAGAGTAAAAGTGTTTTAGGTCGGCTAGGGTTACTATGAATGAAATAAAAGTGTTTAAAATAAGATAAGAGTCTATTTATATGCCAAAGAAATCGAATTTACACGACAGGCGCGATGCGAGGCGCGATGGCCCATCGCGCCTGTCGTCACGCCTTCAACAAAGGCACGACAAGCCTGGGGCGCGTTGCGAGGCGCGATGGCTCATGGCGCCTTCCAACGCGCCTCAAAATCAGATCCAACGGTTAACGTTATTTCGGGCACAACATATCCGAAAATGAGCCCGATCCAATGGTGCAATTGGGAGAAATGGATATTTTATCAAAACATGTCACATTCAGAAGGCACACGAACACATCATCGATTATAATCCGGATACAAATCAAATTGCTATCGAAAACCAACACATAACATGTGACACATACAAGATACAAATCAAATCCCAAAGTAATTGTCACACTTGCTAATTCCATCATAAATGATCTGGAACCAAGTCGGAAACACGATGAAACCATGACGGAAAAACACGGGATATTACATAGGCTTGCTACGGGTTTCGGAACAACCATTCCCATTCCCTAGCGCCGGTCGTGACTTGGATTAGGGTGGCTTTTGGGTCGTGACACAGAGTACTTACTGGTGCACACAGTCTCGATACAAGCCTATCGAGTATCTCGTTTCAATCCAAATCGATAATCGTTAAAACAGTCCAAAAATATTTATGATACTAAAATATGATGCGGTAATAAATAAAGCGGTAAATAGCACTACAAACTCACTGCTTGCTAATCCACGTGAAAATCTGGCAAGCGACATAACCTGTCTCGACTCCGAAGCACGAGCAGTCGACGAGTCTAAGAAATAAATAAACCAACATTAAAAATCATCCCCTAACTCTAGGGAGTACTAGACACCAAATAGGACTAGCACAAACCAAGTCAAGCATAAAAATAGCCAACATAGAATGGTCAACTAAACACACAATGACCCGAGTCAAAAATATGAAACCGTATCGAGTAACACAATACTCAAATAATTATTTATATAAAATTTAAATAATAAAATAATTCAATTTCCAAATAGTGGGTCCGCCGAGTTACCGATAACTACCAACCTACCTCACATGTCGGGTGAACCAAGTCTAACCCGGCCCAATATTTTATCAAATATATAAAACAAAGTTTATAATTCCCAAAAATAACTTTGATAAAAATAAATATATTTATATCTAATTATAAACCATAGTCTATAATTATACAAACAACTTTGATAAAATAATAATCAAAATTTAAAACGGAACTCAATATCTTAAAATCCAAGTAACCAATAGTTATCAATAAAATACTTAACTAAAACAATTTGAGAAAATAATTAAAAATAAAAATGTAAACTAGCCAAATTGGCACACCAAACTAATTCTCAAAATGATAATTACCCGAGTAATTATCCGATAAAAAAATTATAATAAAATTATCGCTTTCCGATTAAAATAGTAAAAAAATAATCTAATTAAAACAAAACGAACGTTACTTTCAAATTTGAAGATTAATGCTATCAATCAATAATTTAGAAATTAAAACGATATTCGAAAGTCCGGTTTTAAAATCGGTTTATAAAATCAAATCAAACCTCTGATTAACGATAAAAACCCAACGAAAAGTAATAGGAACCAATTGCCCAAACATTTGTCTAAGTGCCCAAAATGTTGGGTTTTCTAGGTTCATAAAGCAGCGGAATTTCAAAAATTTTATCTAAAACCCAAACCAAGATCCATGTAATTCGAATAAATAGATTAATAACATAATTGACACTTACTTGTATGTCGAATTCAAACAGCAATGTAGGAAGAAAGGAGGTGGTTCACTTTGGTGATACCTGGCCTCGGATCAGAAACGCCTCCAAAAGAACGCGTCCTCTACGAGTATCCACACGAACAGACCTTTAGCCAAAAATAGTGCTTGTGTGGTAGCACTATTGCTTCACAAGCAATTTTGAATTATTTAGTGAATAATGAATTTCGTAATTCTCAAACTCATTCCTTAAGGTGTATTTATAGTCATACAACAACACTAGGGTTTGAGACAAATTCGTATTTCAATCTAATTGTAACTCTTACAAGTTTATGTTTATCAAAAACTCCTTTTTGATAATCATCCATATATACTAATTATTATAATTATTATCTTCAAAAAATAATAAATTAAGGAAAACACTTATCCTTAAATTTCGAATTAATATATATTTATTAATTTATATATATAATAATTAGTCACTTAATTTCATTGGGCTTGTACAACCCATAATTGTTTTGGGTCTGTTCTTATTGTGCGACCCTATAGGTTCATATAACGTTGGCAGTAGGCCCGAAATTCCTATTTCAGCCCACAAGTCATAAGTGGCCTCTAGCAAGACATTATGACTACCCAGGTTATACGAATATCGACAATCCGATTTAACCATTTGCAATAATATTTTAATCCCTTTGTCTCTCGATATCCAGATTGAATATAAGGCATAGTGTCATCCTTATAATATTCAATCATTAGTTCCCTGATTATAAATAGACTGAAAATGATAACTCTTTATCAATTCATTTAGCATGGCCATTCATTTCCTTCAGTCTATCTTCTTCAAGGGGCCCATAGATATCTTACTCAAATAAATGAGGGACAAATTCCTTCTCAGTCACTCACATTTCTCACATAGTTACTTTCATATCCAATGACAATCTATTCCATTATCCTGTTAAAGATAATGTAAGACTGTATCAAAATATGAAATAGATATGTAGAAATCCATGATGATTTCAAGGTCAAAGGATTATACTAATAGAACTGTAATGAGAATTACTTATGACAGTGATCTATGTAGTATTATCAAAGTGGGTCATCTAGTGCCTTATTTCGCAAATAGCACCTATGATTTGACTTAATATCTCATATACATGATTAGTAAAACATAATCATCAATCAACATCATACTACTCTCAATGTTCTTTTAAGACTAGAGATAGATGGAATATAATTATTTATTAAAGCTAAGGGTTCTACTATCAAGTCACATACTTGATGACCTTAGAAAGAATTAACCATTCAAGTATTTTAATCATAAGATAAAATGATAAAAACAGCCAATCAATAAATAACAAAATGATAAAGTCAATATATGGTCAAACATGATTAACCTAGTGCATATCACTAACACAAAAGCCCAAGGTCATAATTGAAACATTAACCACCACAGAAGTGGTAAAGTAAATTGGAATATAAATTTCCACCAACTAACCATCTTGCCAATCAAACACTGCCTACTCTTAAATCTAAGCATCTTTATTAAATGAATAGACAAAACAATAAAAAATAACATGCCCAGCCATATAACGTGAAAGTAAATATATCCATGAACTCAGTGGACAAGCCACACTCAAATAGTTCAACATTCCCGCCCACCATTACTAATCACACAGAATCAAAACCAAATGCAGAACTATATCAACTATGATTTCAAAAGAACAATGACCATAACCAAACTTGAAACAAATATTTACTATTGCCAAACTAAACCTTAACAAACAAGCTTAGTTAATGACCACAAAAAAACAAGCATAAATAACAGATTTTAAAAGAACAAACTGGCAGTAAATCAACGAAGAGACGCAGCCAAGAACGAACGAGTAAAATCAAAGGAAACAATCACAAACTATAACAATTCGGTTAGCGAGTATAACACTTGAGATTTTAGCTTAAACACGTCCAGAATCATGCCTAAATCAAGCTTAGGATCGTCATCAACAAGTAAAAGTAAAACAGTAACAAAACATTCAGAAACGATAAAACGGCGACGACTACAATGAATAGATTAAACGTACCGAATTTGATTCCAAAACTTTGGGATTGAAGAGGATGATGTCTACTACAGCTGAGATGAGACGGTCCAATCGATGCTAAAACAAAAGAAATATTGTTAAGAACGGAAGTGTCGTTTTGAACAAAATCTGAGAACAACAAAGAACACTTACCAAAATATGCCAACGATGGGGATGAATCTTGTATGATGAATTCATAGAGCTTGGAGGAGAGAGTAACGGCTAGGGTTTTATGAGATTAATGGGTGAATTAGGGTTTGAGAAACGATAATATAAAGGGAAAGAAACGTAGCAGTTAAAGAAAGGGAAAGAAGGCAACACTTAGAGTTGCAGAATAAAGATTCTAATATGCATGAAAATGCATGGGCTAGAGGCCCAAAGAAATATATAAATAAAAAGAGAGGAGGCCCAGCCGAAATAAAGCCCAAACGCTTAATTAACTAATAAAATATAACCAAAATAACTTACTCAAACCACGAAACGAACCATAAATTTGTAAACGACTCCATATTATTACCAGAAATTCATAAAATAAATTTAAAAATCTTATGGGGTATTACAGTTTACAAACGTTACGAAACAAATCGAAACGTTTCACCTTTTTAACGATTTAAGCCAAATGTTTCGAAACAAATTCAAACGTTTCCCCTTTTTAGCGATTTAAGCCAAATGTTTAAAACGTTACAAAACCAATTCAAACGTTTAAAACGTTATGAAACAAATCAAAATGTTTCACCTTTTTAGCGATTTAAGTCAAACGATTACAAACATTACGAAACAAATCCAAACATTTCACCTTTTTAGAGATTTAAGCCAAACGTTTAAAATGTTACGAAACTAATCTAAATGTTTAAAACGTTACGAAACAAATCTTAACGTTTCAACTTTCTAGCAATTTAAGCCAAATGTTTAAAACGTTATGAAAGAAATACAAACGTTTAACCTTATTAGCGATTTAAGCCAAACGTTTAAAACGTTACGAAACCAATCCAAACGTTTAAAACGTTACGAAACAAATTCTAATGTTTCAAAATTTTAGCGAATTAAGCTAAACGTTTAAAACATTTTGAAACAAATCCAAACGTTTCACCTTTTTAGCGATTTAAGCCAAACGTCTAAAATGTTACAAAAAAAAATCCAAACGTTTCACCTTTTTAGCGATTTAAGCCAAAATTTTAAAACGATATGAAACCAATCAAAATGTTTATAACATTACGAAACAAATCCAAATGTTTCACCTTTTCAGCGATTGAAGGCGAACGTTTACAAACGTTAAAAAACAAAGGGTTAATTCCTAAAAAAATCACGAACTTTACACGAAGTTTTATTTTAATCATGAACTTTAAAAGTTGTCATTTAAAGGCACGAATTTTCATTTTGTTTCAAATCTATCGCCAAAGTAAAATCCGGTGTATTTTATCGAACCAAAAATTCCTAATCCTATATACTCTAACTAAAAGATAATAAGATTTAATGTCGATTTATAATTTGGGTCTTTTATTAATGGTTTATTGAAGAATTTAGTCAACAAAAATACACTGAAATGATAGATTTGAAACAAAATGAAAGTTCATGCCTTTAAATGGCAACTTTTAAAGGTCATGCTTAAAATGAAACTTCGTGTAAAGTTCGTGATTATTTTAGGAATTAATCCAAAAACAAATCTAAACGTTTCACCTTTTTATCGATTTAAGCCAAACGTTTACAAACGTTACGAAACAAATCCAAACGTTTCACCTTTTTAACGATGTAAGCCAAACGTTTAAAACTTTACGAAACCAATCCAAATGTTTCAAACGTTACTAAACAAATCAAAACCTTTCACCTTATTTGCGATTTAAGCCAAACATTTACAAACGTTACGAAAAAATTCCAAATGTTTCCCCTTTTTAGCGATTTAAGACAAATGTTTAAAAGTTTACGAAACCAATCCAAATGTCTAAAACGTTACGAAACAAATCCTAACATTTCACCTTTTTAGCGATTTAAGTCAAACGTTTAAAATGTTACGAAACAAATCCTAACGTTTCCCATTTTAGCAATATAAGCCAAATGTTCGGAAAAAATCCAAACATTTCACCTTTTTAGCCATTTAAGACAAACTTTTACAAACGTTATGAAACAAATTCAAACATTTAACCTTTTTAGCGAATTAAACCAAATGTTTAAAACATAATGAAACCAATTCAAACGTTTAAAACGTTACGGAACAAATCCAAACGTTTCACCTTTTTAGCAATTTAAGCGAAACGTTTAAAACGTTACAAAACAAACCTAAACGTTTCACCTTTTTAGCAATTTAAGACAAACATTTAAAATGTTATTAAACCAATCCAAACGTTCAAAACATTTCGAAACAAATCCAAATGTTTCATCTTATTAGCGATTTAAGCCAAACGTTTACAAACGTTACAAAGCAAATCGAAACGTTTCACCTTTTTTGTGATTTAAGCCAAATATTTAAAATGCTTCGAAAAAATTCAAACATTTCACCTTTTTAGCGATTGAAGCCAAACGTTTACAAACGTTACGAAACAAATCCAAACGTTTCACCTTTTTAGCGATTTAAGCCAAACGTTTAAAATGTTACGAAACCAATCCAAATATTTAAAACGTTACGAAACAAATCCTAACGTTTCAGCTTTTTAGCAATTTAAGCCAAATGTTTAAAACGTTATGAAAGAAATCTAAACGTTTAACCTTTTTAGCGATTTAAGCCAAACGCTTAAAACATTACGAAACCAATCCAAACATTTAAAACGCTACGAAACAAATCCCAATGTTTCACTATTTTAGCGATTTAAGCTAAACGTTTATAACATTTCGAAACAAATCCAAACGTTTCCCCTTTTTAGCGATTTAAGCCAAACGTTTAAAACGTTACGAAAACAAATCCAAACGATTCACCTTTTTAGCGATTTACAAATATCACGACCCGATTTCCCCCTCGAAACTCGAGTTGAGACCGGCGCTAGGAAATGGGAATGGTTGTTCCGAAACCCGTAGCAAGCCTAAAACCTTTATAAATTTTTTGCCACCTTAAACCCGTTTTCAGAAAACACCGTTAAAATATTTTTCTGTTTAACGTGGAAAAAACATTCTGAAAATATTCATATAGGCGAAATCGCATTTTCAAAAATGCTGGTTGAATAACCCTAGTTATTCTGACCCACGCGCATTTCTGAAAACCGGTGCGGTGGTACAGGGACTTAGCTCACATGCCTTGCCTCGCAGGCAGCCCTGTTTCAAACCACGCATCCGACCAATATGTTTAATGAAATATATTGAAAACTTTCCTTTTCAAAGCGTTATATCAAATATATTAAAAACATGCACAGCAGGCACACAAATGTAAGGCCATCTAAACTACAAACAGTGTCTTTGCAAACCAAAGACACGAAGCATGGCCCACCCGTAGGGGACACCATAAAACACCATATGCCTATTAAGTAGCCACTTATTAGAGTTAGACAAAGTCAGGTTCCTATCAGAGTATATAGACAGAGGAACCATGACGTGGCCACAGACATATCAAACTTATATACACTATTGCAGCATCTAAGAGTTTAAAGTGTTATTTACATAACAACAGAATAAGCTTCCCTGATGGAAAAGGGTGGAAGATTGACCAGACCCGGTAGCTAGGTACCTGAAAAATTATAAACAACAACGGAGTCAGAAATATAAATATTTCTGAGTGAGTAGATAGGTTTACAATTCAATACCAAAATCGCGTATAAACAAAATATCGGTATATAAAAATATTACCAGTTCTCGATCCAAATGAAACTCTAGTCCTGATACGTTATAGTGCTATCATATATAATGCATATGCACAACTCTTGTTTAATACATGATGAGCTGTATACTTATGTATCACAACCATCTTGACTCTGTATAGGTTTGCTGGGCCGAAACTTAAATCACTTCCACCTCAGGACTACCCAATAGGTTTAAGCCGCTTTACAAGCATCTGGCTTAAAACCTAATCTCAATATGTATGCTTATAATATTTACCTTTCATCTAGTTCATTAACACCGGTGATCACACAGTCCTATTATTGCCCAATAGATAGCTCGTTTCAGTGGATCTTCCTTGGCTAAGTTTGATACTTAGTGCGATTTATGGATTTAAAAACAATTGAATACTAATATTCAAAAGTAAACAAATGAACTCACAAACACCGCTAGGTCTGGAACTTAATCCTATGGTTGTGGTCCGACTGCTGGCTAGCTGGTCGGACTAAACACACAAAGCAAACAGGATGAAACACATCAATATATGTTTCCTATAAAATTTATAGGTCCTTAAACCTAGATCTAGGTCAAACATATAATCATTTAAACACATAGCACTTATGGTCTTTTTTTAAAACCATATTATAAATTCTCGTTTTGAGAAAACGTTCTAACTTCACTTTAGAATTTATATTAGGTATCGCAATACCTAAAGAAAACTATTTATAGTATAGACCTAATTGTCAAAACAATTCTCGGTCATATACTAAGTATTTAGCAAACCCAATTGCTAAATCTTTAAAGCCGTTTAAACGTTGACTTTAACTCTTTTAAACTCCATTATAAACGTTTAACTTTACTTTTAAAATCTCCTTTTAAAAGTCTTTAGGTTTAGTATATAAAACCTTTTCACTTTCTTCTATCACAAGTTATTATTTTAAAATATCTAACTTTGGTTTAAAATTATTTATTAAAGATATTTTATATTTATTTGGAAAACACCTCGGGTTTCTAGGCGAAAGCACGTCGGAATCCCCCCGGAAAGTCCCACAAAAGACCGGAGAAAACGAACCCCGACATTACGTCGGGGTTGCTGTGCGGCCGCACAGCATTTTATTGGTGTGCGGTCGCACAGCGTGCTGCGCACCTGCACAGCCCCGAAAATGAATTTCCGGGACCTCTCTTCCTGCTTTAAACGTCCAAATAACATCCAAAATCACGTATACACAATTCAAAATTAATGCGGACGTTTAAAACGATTATTCGATACGGTAACCGTTTATAAACGAATTTATATTCGAAATAAATCGAAATAAACGTTTAATACGGATATAATACTTCGATTACGTGAGTAATCAATGAAGAAATTTAGTTAGAATCGAAAAACGGACGAAACGGCTTGAAACCTAATCTCTGCCGCACTGCTCATAGCCTAAGCTGCTCTAATTCTATTTGTAAGTTAATGAAATGAGGTTTCTGATCTCATTTCTTAACCTAATGTTATATATATACATATTAGTTAAAGTGCGCTTTAGTACTAGCTCAATCATGCACTTTAAACCAACTTCTAAACTAGTCGTCCGTAGCCTAAACGGAAACGACTTTCAAATTTCGTGAAAATTTTACCAAAAATCAAATAAAATATAAGAATAAAAATATAATTTTTATTCCCATCCAACTTATATTTTATTCTTAATAAATCATTTTCGGTTTATTAAGTCTGCATTGACTGCGCTTGATAAAATTTCTGCTTCCAAATTTTATCAAATTTTCACGATAACCTTTTTAAAATATTTCGCGAATATAAGTACCAAAAACATTCGCTAGGGACTTATGAATTATTCTCCACCCAATTCATAAATCCAAATTGTCATCGTTAACTATATAACTATTCAAATTTAAATTTTAAAAATTTAAATTTGTAATCCTATAACCATATTAAAAATTTAGGGACACTTGTAAATTAAATTTATCTTTAAATTTAATTTATCTACTCCCGTCTAATAAAATATTAGACACATGACTATATTTTTATCCCTTAAATTTCCGGGTTATTACAACAAACTTTTAAAACGATATGAAACAACCAAAAATTTAAAACATTACGAAACAAATCCAAACGTGTCACCTTTTTAGCGATTTAAGCCAAACGTTTTCAAACGTTACGAAACAAATCCAAACGTTTCACCTTTTTAGCGATTTAAGCCAAACGTTTCACCTTTTTAGTGATTTAAGCCAAACGTTTACGAACATTACGAAACAAATCCAAACGTTTCACCTTTTTAACGATATAAGCCAAACGTTTAAAACTTTTCGAAACCAATCCAAACGTTACGAAACCAATCCAAACGTTTCAAACATTACGAAACCAATCCAAACGTTTCAAACGTTACAAAACAAATCAAAATGTTTCACGTTTTTAGCGATTTAAGCCAAACATTTACAAACGTTACAAAACAATTCCAAACATTTCACCTTTTTAGCGATTTAAGACAAATGTTTAAAACTTTACGAAACCAATCCAAATGATAAAAACGTTACGAAACAATTCCAAACATTTGACCTTTTTAGCGATTTAAGTCAAACATTTAAAACGTTACTAAACAAATCCTAACGTTTCACCTTTTAGCGATTTAAACCAAACGTTTAAAATGTTACAAAACAAATCGTAACGTTTCACCTTTAGCGATTTAAGCCAAATGTTTACAAACGTTACGAAACAAATCCAAACGTTTCACCTTTTTAGCGATTTAAGCCAAACGTTTACAAAAGTTACGAAACAAATCCAAACATTTCACCTTTTTAGCGATTTAAGCCAAACATATAAAACGTTAGAAAACCAATCCAAACATTTCAAATGTTACGACACCTATCCAAATATTTTAACGTTACAAAACCAATTAAAAAGTTTCAAACGTTACAAAACAAATCCAAATGTTTCCCCTTTTTAGCGATTTAAGCCAAACGTTTAAAATGTTACGGAACCAATACAAATTTTAAAACGTTAAGAAACAAATCCTAATGTTTCACCTTTTTAGCAATTTAAGACAAATTTTTAAAACATTATGAAAGAAATCCAAACGTTTAACCTTTTTAGCGATTTATGCCAAACGTTTGAAACGTTACGAAACCAATTCAAACGGTTAAAACGTTACGAAACAAATCCTAACGTTTCACCATTTTAGCGTTTTCAACTAAACGTTAAAAACATTTCGAAACAAATCAAACCTTTCACCTTTTTAACGAGTTAAGGCAAACGTTTAAAACGTTATGAAACAAATCAAAACGTTTCACCATTTCAGCAATTTAAGCCAAACTTTTAAAACGATATGAAACTGATCCAAACGTGTAAAATGTTATGAAACAAATCCAAACGTTTCCCTTTTTTAGCGATTTAAGCCAAACGTTTACAAACGTTACGAAACAAATCCAAACGTTTCACTTTTTTAGCGATTTAAGCCAAACATTTACAAACGTTATGAAACAAATCCAAACGTTTAACCTTTTTAGCGATATAAGGCAAACGTTTAAAACTTTACGAAACAAATCCAAACGTTACGAAACCAATCCAAACTTTTCAAACGTTACAAAACAAATCAAAACGTTTCACCTTTTTAGCGATTTAAGCCAAACGTTTACAAACGTTCCGAAACAATTCCAAACGTTTCACCTTTTTAGCGATATGAGACAAATGTTTAAAACTTTACGAAACCAGTCCAAATGTTTAAAACGTTACGACACAAATCCTAACGTTTCAACGTTTTAGCTATATAAGTTAAACGTTTAAAACGTTACGAAACAAATCGTAACTTTTCACCTTTTTGCGATTTAAGCAAAATGTTTAAAACGTTCCGAAATAAATCCAAACATTTCACATTTTTAGCCATTTAAGCATAACTTTTACAAACGTTATGAAACAAATCCAAATATTTTACCTTTTTAGCGATTTAAACCAAACGTTTAAAATATTTCGAAACCAATCCAAACGTTTAAAACTTTATGAAACAAATCCTAACGTTTCACTATTTTAACGATTTAAGTCAAATGTTTAAAACATTTCGAAAAAATCCAAACGTTTCACCTTTATAGCGATTTAAGCCAAAAGTTTAAAACGTTTCCAAATAAATTCAAACGTTTCACCTTTTTAGCGATTTAAGAAAAACGTTTAAAATTTTAGGAAACCAATACAAACGTTTAAAACGTTACAAAATAAGTCCAAATGTTTCACCTTTTTAGCGATTTAAGCCAAACGTTTACAAACGTTTCGAAACAAATCAAAACGTTTCACCTTTTTAGCGATTTAAGCCAAACGTTTATAAACGTTTCAAAACAAATCGAAACGTTTCACCTTTTTAGTGATTTAAGCCAAACGTTTAAAATGTTGCGAAGCAAATTCAAACGTTTCACCTTTTTAGCGATTTAAGCCAAACGTTTAAAACGTTGCGAAACCAATCCAAACGTTTAAAACGTTACGAAATAAATCCAAACGTTTCACATTTTGAGCGATTTAAGCCAAACGTTTACAAACGTTACGAAACAAATCCAAACGTTTGTCCTTTTCAGCGATTTAAGCCAAACGTTTTGAATGTTACAAGACCAATCCAAATGTTTAAAACATTACAAAACAAATCCTAACTTTTCATCTTTTTAACAATTTAAGCCAAATGTTTGAAAAGTTATGAAAGAAATTGAAACGTTTAGCCTTTTTAGCGATTTAAGCCAAATATTTAAAACGTAACGAAACCAATCCAAACGTTTAAAACGTTACGAAACAAATCCAAACGTTTCATTATTTTAAAGATTTAAGCTAAATGTTTAAAACATTTCGAAACAAATCAACATGTTTCACCTTTTTAGCGATTTAAACCATACGTTTAATACGGTACGAAACAAATCCAAACGTTTCACCTTTTTGGCGATTTAAGCCAAACTTTTAAAACGATATGAAACTAACCAAACGTTTAAAACATTACGAACAAAATCCAAACATTTCACCTTTTTAGCGATTTAAGCCAAACATTTACAAACGTTACGAAACAAATCCAAACGCTTCACCTTTTTAGCGATTTAAGCTAAACGTTTACAAACGTTGCGAAATAAATCTAAACGTTTTACCTTTTTAGCGATATAAGCCAAACGTTTAGAATCTTACGAAACCAATCCAAACGTTTCAAACGTTACGAAACCAATCCAAACGTTTCAAACGTTAAAAAACAAATCAAAATGTTTCACCTTTTTAGCGATTTAAGCAAAACGTTGACAAACGTCACGAAACAATTCCAAACGTTTCACCGTTTTAGCAATTTAAGACAAATGTTTAAAACTTTACGAAACCAATCCAAATGTTTAAAATGTTACAAAACAAATCCAAACGTTTCACTTTTTTAGCGATTTAAGTCAAACGTTTAAAACGTTACGAAACAAATCCTAACGTTTCACCTTTTAACGATTTAAGCCAAACGTTTAAAATGTTCCGAAAAAAAGCCAAACATTTTACCTTTTTAGCCATTTAAGCCAAACTTTTAGAAACGTTATGAAACAAACCCAAACATTTCACCTTTTTAGCGATTTAAACCAAACGTTTAAAACATTACGAAACCAATCGAAATGTTTAAAACGTTATGAAAAAATCCGAACGTTTCACTATTTTATCGATTTATGTCAAATGTTTAAAACGTTTCGAAACAAATCCAAACGTTTAACCTTTTTAGCGGTTTAAGCCAAACGTTTAAAACGTTACGAAATAAATCCAAACGTTTCACCTTTTTACCGATTTAAGCCAAACTTTTAAAACGATATGAAACAACGAAACGTTTTAAACATTACGAAACAAATCCAAACGTTTCACCTTTTTACCGATTTAAGCCAAACTTTTAAAACGATATGAAACAACGAAACGTTTTAAACATTACGACACAAATCCAAATGTTTCACCTTTTTACCGATTTAAGCCAAACGTTTACAAACGTTACTAAACAAATCCAAACGTTTACCCTTTTTAGCGATAAATTCCAAACGTATAAAACTTTACGAAACCAATCCAAACGTTTCAAACGTTACGAAACTAATCCAAACGTGTCAAACGTTACAAAATAAATCCAAATGTTTCACCTTTTTAGCGATTTAAGCCAAACGTTGACAAACGTCACGAAACAATTCCAAACGTTTCACATTTTTAGCGATTTAAGACAAATGTTTAAAGCTTTACGTAACCAATCCAAATGTTTAAAACGTTACAAAACAAATCCTAATGTTTCACCTTTTTAGCGATTTAAGTCAAACGTTTAAAACGTTACAAAACAAATCCTAACATTTCACCTTTTAGTTATTTAAGCCAAGCATTTAAAATGTTCCGAAAAAATCTAAACATTTCACCTTTTTAGCCATTTAAGCCAAACTTTTACAAACGTTATGAAACAAATCCAAACATTTCACCTTTTTAGCGATTTAAACTAAACGTTTAAAACATTATGAAACCAATCCAAATAGTTAAAACGTTATGAAACAATTCCGAACGTTTCACTATTTTAACGATTTAAGTCAAATGTTTAAAACATTTCGAAACAAGTCCAAACGTTTAACCTTTTTAGCAGTTTAAGCCAAACGTTTAAAACGTTACGAAAGAAATCCAAACGTTTCACCTTTTTATCGATTTAAGCTAAACTTTTAAAACGATATGAAACCACCAAACGTTTTAAACATTACGAGACAAATCCAAACGTTCCACCTTTTTAGCGATTTAAGCCAAACATTTACAAACGTTATGAAACAAATCCAAACGTTTCACCTTTTTAGCAATTTAAGCCAAACGTTTACAAACGTTAGAAAACAAATCCAAATGTTTCACCTTTTTTATGATATAAGCCAAATGTTTAAAACTTTACGAAACCAATGCAAACGTTTAAAACGTTACAAAACCAATCCAAACGTTTCAAATGTTACAAAAAAATCAAAACGTTTCACCTTTTTAGCAATTTAAGCCAAACGTTTACAAACGTTGCGAAACAATTCCAAACGTTTCACCTTTTTAGCGATTTAAGACAAATGTTTAAAACTTTACGAAACCATTCCAAATGTTTAAAACATTATGAAACAAATCCTAACGTTTTACCTCTTTAGCGATTTAAGTCAACCGTTTAAAACGTTACAAAACAAATCCTAACGTTTCACCTTTAGCGATTTAAACCAAACGTTTACAAACGTTACGAAACAAATCCAAATGTGTCCCCTTTTTAGCAATTTAATCCAAACATTTACAAAAGATACGAAAGAAATACAAACGTTTCACCTTTTTAGCGATTTAAGCCAAACGTTTACAAAAGATACGAAATAAATCCAAACGTTTCACCTTTTTAGCAATTTAAGCCAAACGTTTAAGACGTTACAAAACCAACCAAATGTTTCAAACATTACGAAACCAATCCAAATGTTTGAACGTCACAAAACCAATCCAAAAGTTTCAAACGTTACGAAACAAATCAAAATGTTTCACCTTTTTAGCGATTTAAGTCAAACGTTTAAAATGTTACGAAACTGTCACGACCCAATTTCATGGATCGCGACCGGCGCTAGGGTATGGGTATGGTCATACCAAAACCAGTAGCAAGCCTCGCGGAAAACAATCAAATAAATAAACCTTCAGAAAACACTGCTCGGGGGCAACCGAGACTCCAACCTAAATCTAGCAGTATATATCACAGTTTTAATATGAACAACTTAAATATCTGAAATACTCATCTAAACTGAGTCTCAACAGCATGCCTTATATAACGAGATAAATCCAAAGTATACATGCCAAAGGTAATAATAAAACAATTGGACCAATCCGACAATCCAAGTACGATAATCAAAATGATAAACTAGTTCTACTACGGTCTAAGAGATAAAACAGTTAATTAGCTTTATTGACGTAAAAACCTTAGAGGAATCAAAGAAACGGAGATGACCAACGCACTCAAATCATAAGCTTGGAAAATTAGGAAAACAACGGGTTCAGATATACTGAGATGAGTTCATAATGCTATTTACATTTATTATGTCTGAAACCCTTAAAACAAATCTTTTTATACTAATATACTTAAGGTTATGGAAATATAGTATTGAAATCATACCAGCGTAAGTATGACATATCATACTGAACCCAGAGTGGACGGGAACAAATCCTCGTCATATACCAGCGTAAGCAAGACATTAGTCTGCCAATCCCAAAGTACTTACTGATGCACACAGTCTCGATACAAGCCTATCGAGTAGCTTGTTCCAATCCAGATCCATAATTGCTAAAAACAGTTCGAAACAGTTTATATACTAAAATAATTGCGGTACTTAATGAAGCGGTAAATAACACTACAATTTAATGAAGCTGTAAATAACACTACAAACTCACTGCTTTCTTATCCACATGAAATCTTGGCAAACAGCTAACCCTGCATAGACTCCGAAGCACGAACAGTCGACGAGTCTAAAATAATGTATAAGTTAAAATCCATACAACCCCTAACTCTAAGAATACTGGACACCACATAGGACTAGCATTTTGAACACAACCCAAGTAAGGTAGCATTTTGAACACAACCAAAGTACAACCCAAGTAAGGTAAACATCTATGTACAAAACAAACCAAATAATTCATACCATTCACTTTATACAATTTAGGCAAGTTATCTTAGATGAGTCTGTATCCTTAAAAACAAAACTTAAGTCCTTTTCATAACTTAAATAGTTCTTCTAAATCAAAGAGTTTCCCAGAGTAGTGTGTTAGCCTTAAATGAAGTATAGCTCAACACAACATGTCGGGCGACACAAGTCTAACCCGACCCAACCATAAGCCAAAGTGAAAACCAGAGTTTAAAGCCAATTCTTAAATAAAACCAAAGTCATTTCAATAAGAACTCAGTCCATAGCTTAACAATTCCAACCTTAAAAGCAATAAGTCATATAGCTTGCCAACACTTGGCAAGTTTCACCCAAAATATACATCACTTAAAAATTCTACCTTAAATGGAATCAATAGGATTTAATCACCTTTTAAAGGTTTAAACTCAAATATGAAATATTAACTTAGATAGCCATAACACCTTTGTAAAATTCACCATAACTTATATACCATGACAACCATTGATTTTCAAAACGACCCAAGGTAAACTATCATTCCATAAACGTCCAAAATAGTTTATAAAATGTATTTCCAGCCATTAAAAATTTGATCAAAACCAAAATTAAGCCAAAACACTCAAATAATCAAATTTGGCAATTTTGCCGAAAATTGTCTAAACTAGCCAAACGATTCAAAACAAACAGTCGATGAACCAAAGTATGTTACTACTGATTTAAAAACATCATATAGAAAATATTAGATCAGTAGATATAGCATTTGAAAACCAGTTTGCAATCGTAGCGTTTAACTTTCGGAGAATTGTCAATTTCGCAAATCGCAGAGATTTTACAACACAAACCAATTTCAATTCTCATTTACAAATAAAAACTTTTTATATAAGTAGTTATTGATATAAGAACACTTAAAAAAACAATCAATTTGGATTCAACCGTTTAAATAATTCATTAAACGAATCCAATTTGCACAAGTCTAGAAATCGCCTAATCATTGTTTAATTAGACCAATTCGTTATTGAATCATGCCAAACACTTTCCAAAACTTATAACATCAGATTATATATGTATAATCCATCATTTAATCATATAAGATAAGTAGCTTAAACATAGCATATCAATAACAACGATTCAATCCATCGAAATCCTATATTATGCATTTCTAGGAAAAATCACACAACAGCGAATCCATAAAACAATTAGGAGTGAAAACATTACCTAATAATGATGAAAAGATTATAATTGATGTATTAACCCAAGGTTCAAAGGTCTGGACCGAAATCAATTGGATCCACAAGCCACCAACGAAGAACGCAACGTAGAAATCGTGTAGATCTTGCGAGTATGATGAAAAATCAAGTTCTTAGCGTAGTGAATCGCATCCGGACTTGTTAGAACAAAGGAAATGT
Source organism: Mercurialis annua (assembly GCF_937616625.2). NCBI lineage: Eukaryota > Viridiplantae > Streptophyta > Magnoliopsida > Malpighiales > Euphorbiaceae > Mercurialis > Mercurialis annua. The sequence goes on along the minus strand of NC_065574.1, from coordinate 35,602,314 downwards.
GTATTTTCTATGAAGATAATCGTTTTAGGATTTGTGGAAAAGAAAAGGGGGCTGCTCACATGAAAATAAGGGTCTATTTATAGACTTATACGAGCTTTACATGGACTTTGATAAAAGCCAAGGTTTAATTATCATTTTGAGAGTTAGAAGCATCCAAACAACGCAAAAATTGTACACATGCTAGAACTCTTATGAACAACATATAAAAATATGGGCCTAATCCGACATTTTAATTGGGAGATATCAACATTTTACTAAAACAGGGCAGTTCTGGAAAACATGTGAATACTGTTTTGATAAATACCCGAAAATAAGTCGAATCAACATCAAACACATACGAGATCATGGGATATATATAAAACACTCAAAAAGACACTACCAAGGTATCCAAAGCGTTACTTCTAACATATAACCATTCAGAATCAAGTTCGAAACATAACAAGAAAAATGTTGAAATGCAAAATAACAACGAATGCAAGAAAACAACCAATTTGTAACGGATAACCAAACTGACAAATCAAGTTTGAAAATACGGGGTATTATATTCTTCCCAACTTAAAAACAAATTCGTCCTCAAATTTGACTCAAAGCATCTCAAGCATAAAATTAAACACAGTGCGCACAAAAATAATATAAAAATACAAAATGAACAAACCCAACATACATCAATGAAAAAAGAAACAAAAAATAATTTTGCATATCGGACTCTGTCTCCTAAGTACACTCCTCAACCGAGTGATTAAACGATAGCTCTTAACCATAGAAGTTTCCTTACTTATCAACCTATGTACTTACGTAACCACCATCTCTACAGGTTGCTCCTCGATCAAAGAATCTCTTACCACCGCTCACATACTTGTAACTATCTCATATGGTCACACTAACCTCAATACTAACCCCTATTAACATCAAAATGAACAACCCTTACATAAGTGATTTCAAAGAAACAAGGCAGAGTCTTACCAACCACTCAAATAACATTAACAAGGTGGAAACAAGACATGAAACTCAAATCGTAATTCTTATGATACCAACGTCTATCATTCCAAATCGGAAAACACTAAATATCACAAACTGATATGCATCCTTCATTTCTCGTCAACTAAACATCAAGCAACCCATATTAAAAATACTTAATAGAAATCGTTATATAAAATGAATGATTTACTCCAATAAATCAGCCAGATAAAATTCTCTCTAAAAGACAAACAACGGCAACATAAAATATCACAAGAGTTTAGCAGTCTAACAACATAAACTAAACTCGAAAGATTCAACAAACTTTGCGAACTAAGAATCACAAATTCACATACCAACACTCTAGAGAGTACACTAGCTTAACTAAAATATCAGAACCAGATTAAATTTCCAGAATTATTCCACCAAACTAACTACAACCTCGTTTCACCTTTTTAGCGATTTAAGCCAAACGTTTACAAAAGTTACGAAACAAATCCAAACGTTTCACATATTTAGCGATATAAGCCAAACGTTTAAAACATTATGAAACCAATCCAAACGTTTCAAACGTTGCGAAACCAATCCAAATGTTTCAAACGTTACAAAATATATCAAAACGTTTCACCTTTTTAGCGATTTAAGCCAAACGTTTACAAACGTCACGAAACAATTCCAAACGTTTCCCCTTTTTAGCGATTTAAGACAAATGTTAAAAACTTTACGAAACCTATCCAATTTTTAAAACGTTACGAAACAAATCCTAGCGTTTCATCTTTTTAGCGATTTAAGTCAAACGTTTAAAACGTTCCGAAAAAATCCAAACATTTAACCTTTTTAGCCATTTTAGCCAAACTTTTATAAATGTTATGAATGAAATCCAAACATTTCCCCGTTTGAAAGATTTATACCAAACGTTTAAAACATTACGAAACCTATCCAAACGTTCAAAACGTAATGAAACAAATCCGAACGTTTCAATATTTTAATGATTTAAGTCAAATATTTAAAACATTTCGAAACAAATCCAAATGTTTAACCTTTGTAGCGATTTAAGCCAAATGTTTAAAATGTTACGAAACAAATCCAAAAGTTTCAACTTTTTAGAGATTTAAGACAAACGTTTAAAATGTTACGAAACCAATCCAAACGTTTAAAACATTACGAAACAAATCCAAATGTTTCACCTTTATAGCGATTTAAGCCAAACGTTTACAAACGTTACGAAACAAATCGAAATGTTTCACCTTTTTAGCGATTTAAGCCAAACGTTTAAAATGTTCCCGTAGAAATTCAAACGTTTCACATTTTTAGCGATTTAAGCCAAACATTTAAAACGTTATAAAACCAATCCAAACGTTTAAAACGATACGAAACAAATCCAAACGTTTCACCTTTTTAGAAATTTAAGTCAAACTCTAACAAATGTTACGAAACAAATCCAAACGTTTCATCTTTTTATCGACTTAAGCCAAACGTTGTTTCACCTTTTTAGCGATTTAAACCAAACGTTTACAAACGTTTCCCCTTTTTAGCAATTTAAGCCAAACATTCAAAACGTTACGAAACCGATCCAAATGTTTCAAACGTTACGAAACAAATACAAACATTTCAAACGTTACAAAACGAATCAAAACGTTTCACCTTTTTAGCGATTTAAGCCAAATGTTTACAAACGTTACGAAGCAAATCCAAACGTTTCCCTTTTTTAGCGATATAAGCCAAACATTTAAAACGTTATGAAACCAATTCAAATGTTTAAAACGTTACGAAAAACATCCTAGCATTTCACCTTTTTAGCAATTTAAGCCAAGCCTTTAAAACGTTACGAAACAAATCCAAACGTTTCCCCTTTCTAGCGATTTAGGCCAAACGTTTAAAACGTTAGCAAATAAATCCTAATGTTTCCCCTTTTTAGCGATATAAGCCAAACATTTAAAACGTTTCGAAACAAATCCAAACATTTCACATTTTTAGCAATTTAAGCCAAACGTTTAAAACGTTACGAAACAAATCCAAATGTTTCACCTTTTTAACGATTTAAGCCAAACGTTTACAAACGTTAAGAAACAAAACCACACGTTTCACCTTTTTAGCGATTTAAGCCAAACGTTTAAAACGTTACGAAATAAATCTCGACGTTTCACATTTTTAGCGATTTAAGCCAAACATTTACAAACGTTACTAAACAAATCCAAATGTTTCACATTTTTATCGATTTAAGCCAAACATTTAAAGCGTTATGAAACCAATCCAAACGTTTAATAAGTTATGAAACAAATCCAAATGTTTCACCTTTTTAGCGATTTAAGTCAAACGTTTACAAACATTACGAAACAAATCGAAACATTTCGTCTTTTTATTAATTGAAGCCAAACGTTTAAAACGTAACGAAACCAATCCAAACGTTTAAAACGTTACAAAACAAATCCAAAAGTTTCACCTTTTTAGCGATTTAAGCAAAATGTTTACAAACATTACGAAACAAATCCAAATGGTTCACCTTTTTAGCGATTTAAGCCAAACATTTAAAACGTTATGAAACCAATCCAAACGTTTAAAACGTTATGAAACAAATCCAACAGTTTCACCTTTTAAGTGTTTTAAGCCAAACATTTAAAACGTTACGAAACAAATCCAAAGTTTCACCTTTTTTTAGTGATTTAAGCCAAATACTTAAAACGTTACGAAACAAATCCTAACGTTTAACCTTTTAAACGATTTAAGCCAAACGTTTAAAAGGTTTCGAAACAAATCCAAACGTTTCACGCTTTTATCAATTTATGACAAACGTTTAAAATGTTACGAAATCAATCCAAACGTTTAAAATGTTACGTAACAAATCCAAACAGTTCACCTTTTTAGCAATTTAAGCTATACTCTTTAAACGTTCGGAAACAAATTCAAATGTTTCACATTTTTAGCTATTTAAGCCAAACGTTTAAAAAGTTACGAAATAAATCCAAACGTTTAAAACGTTAGGAAACAAATCCTAAAATTTCACTTTTTTTAGTGATTTAATCCAAACGTTTAAAACGTTACGAAACAAAACCCAATGTTTCACCTTTTTAGAGATTTAAGTTAAACGTTTAAAACGTTTTGAAATAAATCCAAATGTTTAACCGTTTTAGGGATTTAAGCTAAACATTTCAAACGTTAAGACAAAATTTCCAAACGTTTCACCTTTTTAGCGATTTAAGCCAAACATTTAGAAACGTTACGAAAGAAATCCAAACGTTTCACCCTTTTTAGTGATTTAAGCCAAACATTTAAAACGTTACGCAACCAATCCAAATGTTAAAAACGTTACGAAACCAATCCAAATGTTTAAAACGTTATGAAACAAATCCAATCTTTCCACCTTTTTAGCGATTTAAGCCAAACGTGTAAAATGTTAAGAAACCAATCCAAACGTTTCACGTTTTTATCAATTTTAGCCAAACGTTTAAAATGTTACGAAACCAATCCAAACGTTTAAAATGTTACAAAACAAATCCCAACGTTTTACCTTTTTAGCAATTTAAGCTAAACTTTTTAAACTTAAGGTAACACATCCAAACTTTCACCTTTTTAATGATTTAAGCCAAACCTTTAAAACGTTACAGAACAAATCCAAACGTTTAAAATATTATGAAATATATCCTAAACTTTCACCTTTTTATGTGATTTAAGCCAAACGCTTTAAACGTTACGAAACAAATCCTAACGTTTCACCTTTTTAGCAATTTAAGTCAAACGTTTAAAAAGTTCCGAAACAAATCCAAACATTTTGGCTTTTTAACAATTTATGCCAAACGTTTAAAACGTTACAAAAAAAATCCAAACGTTTCACCTTTTTAGCGATTTAAGCCAAACGTTTATAACGTTAAGAAACAAATCTAAACGTTTTACCTTTTTCGCAGTTTAAGACAAACGTTTACAAACGCTACGAAACAAATCCAAACGTTTCCCCTTTTTAGCCATTTAAGACAAATATTTAAAACGTTACGAAACCAATCAAAACGTTTAAAATGTTAAACGTTTCACCTTTTTAGCAATTTAAGCCAAACGTTTACAAACGTTACGAAGCAAATCCAAATGTTTCATGTTTTTATCAATTTCAGCCAAACGTTTAAAATGTTAGGGAACCAATCAAAACGTTTAAAACATTACGAAACAAATCCAAATGTTTCACCTTTTTAGCAATTTAAGCTAAACGTTTTAAACGTTTGGAAACTAATCCAAACGTTTCACCTTTTTATCTATTTAAGCCAAATGCTTAAAACGTTACGAAACAAATCATAATGTTTGACGTTTTTATCAATGTTACGAAACCAATCGAAACGTTTAAAACGTTACGAAACAAATCCAAACATTTCACCTTTTTAGCAATTTAAGCTAAACATTTCAAACGTTAGGAAACACATCCAAACGTTTCACCTTTTTAGTGATTTAAGCCTAACGTTTAAAGCGTTACGGAACAAATCCTAACATTTAAAACATTCGAAACAAATCTTATAGTTTCACCTTTTTTAGTGATTTAAGACAAACATTTAAATCGTTACGAAACAAATCCCAGCATTTTACCTTTTTAACGATTTAAGCCAAACGTTTAAAACGTTTCAAAACAAATCCAAACGTTTCCGCTTTTTAGCGATTTAAGCCAAACGTTTAAACCGTTACGATCCAAATAATAAAATTTAAAGGAAAAAGGCAACAATTAATGTTTTGGATTAGTGAAAGGGACTCCATATAATTTATAGGCGTTTGAAAATTTTGGATTAAAATCCGACATGTTAACGACGTGGTTAATCAATAAGATTAATTATTATGGACTTTAAAATTATAAGTAAGTAGAAGAAAGAGTTTAATTAAAGAATGGGATAAGTGAATTTAGAATAGAGCCCAAATAAATTATCAAGCCCAAGTCCACTCCTTTAACTGCAGAATTTAAAACATTCCAGAGAACTCTCCATTCCACTATACTTCATCTTCTACATTTAAATTCTGAAGTATAGGAGAAAGGAGTAAAACGTTATGAAACCAATCCAAACATTTAAAACTTACGAAACAAATACAAACGTTTCACCTTTTTAGTGATTTAAGCCAAACGTTTAAAACTTTACGAAACAAATCCAAATATTTCCCATTTTAGCGATTTAAACCAAACGTTTACAAACATTACGAAACAAATCCAAACGTGTCACCTTTTTAGCGATTTAAGCCAAACGTTTAAAATGTTACAAAACCAATCCAAACGTTTAAAACGTTACGAAATAAATCTAAAGGTTTCACCTTTTTAGCAGTTTAAGCTAAATGTTTTAAACGTTTGGGAACACAACCAAATGCTTAACCTTTTTAGCAATTTAAGCAAACGTTCAAAATGTTACGAAACAAATCCAAACGATTAAAACTTTACGAAACAAATCCTAAATTTTCATCTTTTTTGTTGATTTAGCCAAGCGTTTAAAACGTTACGAAATCAATCCTAATATTTCACATTTTTAACGATTTAAGCCAAACGTTTAAAACGTTTCGAAACAAATCCAAACGTTTCACCTTTTTAGCGATTTAAGCCAAATATTTAAAACATTACGAATCAAATCCAAGCGTTTCACCTTTTTAGCGATTTAAGCTAAACGTTCAAAACGTTACGAAACAAATTCAAACGTTTTACTTTTTCAGCGATTTAAGCCAAACGTTTACAAACATTACGAAACAAATCCAAATGTTTCCCCTTTTTAGAAAATTAAGCCAAATATTTAAAATGTTACGAAACCGATCCAGACGTTTAAAACATTAAAAGTTTCACCTTTTTAGCGAATTAAGCCAAACGTTTACAAAAGCTACGAAACAAATCCAAACGTTTCATATTTTTATCAATTTAAGCCAAACGTATAAAACGTTACGAAACCAATCCAAACGTTTAAAACGTTACGAAATAAATCCAAACGTTTAGCAATTTAAGCTAAATGTATTAAACGATAGGAACACATCCAAACGTTTCACCTTTTTGGTGATTTAAACCAAAGGTTAAAAATATTACGAAACCAATTCAGACGTTTAAAATGTTACAAAACAAATCCAAACATTTGACCTTTTTAGCGATTTAAGTCAAACAATTACAAACGTTATGAAATAAATCCAAATGTTTCACCTTTTTAGCGATTTAAGCCAAACGCTTAAAACGTTACGAAACAAATCCAAATATTTCACCTTTTTAGCGATTTAGGCCAAACGTTTAAAACGTAACGAAACAAATCCAAATATTTCACCTTTTAAGTGATTTAAGCCAAACATTTAAAAACGTTACAAATAAATCCAAACGTTTCACCTTTTTGGCGATTGAAGCCAAACGTTTACAAATGTTACGAAACAAATTTAAACGTTTCATCTTTTTAGCTATTTAAGCCAAACATTTAAAACGTTACGAAACCAATCCAAACGTTTAAATTATTACGAAACAAATCCAAACGTTTCCCCTTTTTAGCAATTTAAGCCACACATTTACAAACGTTACGAAACAAATCCAAATGTTTCACCTTTTTAGCGATTTAAGCCAAACATTTGAAATGTCACGAAACCAATCCAAACGCTTAAAATGTTACGATTTCACCTTTTTAGCGATTAAAGTCAAACGTTTACAAACAATACGAAACAAATCCAAACGTTTACCCTTTTTATTAATTTAAGCCAAACGTTTAAAACGTTCTGAAACTAATCCAAACGTTAAAACTTTACAAAACAAATCCAAAAGATTCACCTTTTTAGCGATTTAAGCCAAATGTTTACAAACGATAGAAACAAATCCAAACGTTTCACCTTTTTAGCGATTTGAGTCAAACGTTTAAACGTTACGAAACCAATCCAAATGTTTCATATTTTTATCAGTTTAAGCCAAACGTTTAAAATGTTACGAAACCAATCCAAACGTTTAAAACATTATGAAACAAATAAAAATGTTTCACCCTTTATGCAATTTAAGCCAAACTTTTTAAACGTTAGGAAACAAATCAAAACGTTTCCCCCTTTTTAGCGATTTAAGACAAACGTTTAAAACGTTACAAAAAAATCCAAACGTTTAAAACGTATTGAAACAACTCCTAAAGTTTCACCTTTTTTAGTTATTTAAGACAAACGTTTAAAACGTTACGAAACAAATTCTAACATTTCACTTTTTTAACGATTTAAGCCAAACGTTTAAAACGTTTTGAAACAAATCCAAACGTTTCACCTTTTTAGCGATTTAAGCCCAACGTTTAAAACGTTACGAAACAAATCCAAACGTTTCACCTTTTTAGAAATTTAAGCCAATCGTTTAAAACATTACGAAACAAATCCAAACGTTTCAATTTTTTAGCGATTTATGCCAAACGTTTATAAATGTTACAAAACAAACCCAAACATTTACCCTTTTTAGCAGTTTAAAGCAAACATTTAAAATGTAACAGAACCGATCCAAACTTAAAAACTTTAAACATTTTACCTTTTTAGCGATTTAAGCTAAATGTTTACAAACGTTACGAAACGAATCCAAATGTTTCACGTTTTTATCAATTTAAGCCAAACGTTTAAAATATTACGAAACCAATCCAAACGTTTAAAACGTTACGAAAAAAATCCAAATGTTTCACCTTTTTAGCAATTTAAGCTAAACAATTTAAACGTTAGGAAACAATCCAAACGTTTAACCTTTATAGCGACTTAAGTAAAATGTTTAAAATGTTACGAAACAAATCCAAACGTTTATAAGTTTAGGAAACAAATCCTAAAGTTTCACCTTTTTTAGTGATTTAAGCCAAACGTTTAAAACGTTACGAAACAAAACCTAATGTTTCCCCTTTTTAGCGATCTAAGCCAAACGTTTAAAACGTTACGAAACAAATCCAAACGTTTCACCTTTTTAGCAATTTAAGCCATACTTTTACAAACGTTACGAAACAAATCCAAATGTTTCACCTTTTTATTGATTTAAGCCAAACATTTGAAACGTTACGAAACCAATTCAAACGTTAAAAATGTTACGAAACCAATCCAAACGTTTAAAACGTTACGAATCAAATCCAAATGTTTCACCTTTTTAGCGATTTCAGCCAAACGTTTACAAACGTTACGAAACAAAACCAAACGTTTCATGTTTTTATCAATTTAAGCCAAATGTTTAAAATGTTACGAAACCAATCCAAACGTTTAAAATATTACGAAACAAATCAAAATGTTTCACCTTTTTAGCAATTTAAGCGAAACGTTTTAAAGTTTAGGAAACAAATCCAAACGTTTCACCTTTTTAGCGATTTAAGCCAAACTATTAAAACATTACGAAACAAATCGTAACGTTTCACCTTTTTAGCGATTTAAGCCAAACGTTTAAAACGTTTCCAAATAAATCGAAACGTTTCACCTTTTTAGCGATTTAAGCTAAACGTTAAAAACGTTATGAAATTAATCCAAACGTTTCACCTTTTGAGCGATTTAAGCCAAACGTTTACAAACGTTATGAAACATATCCAAACGTTTCACCTTTTTAGCGATTTAAGCCAAACATTCAATACGTTACGAAACCAATCCAAACGTTTAATACGTTACGAAATAAATCAAATGTTTTGCCTTTTTAGCAATATAAGCCAAATATTTATAAACGTTACTGTAATACCCCGTAAATTTTCAGCGTTTTTTCGACAAATTTTCCGATCGTTTTGAAGTGAAAATAAAAATTAATGGTCGGGTTCGCGTTGGTTCATGAGTGACTTAATTTGTGGTTCAACCATAAAATTTTTAAATCAAAAAAGAAAAAAAAAGGAATTTAATGGATTCCCGTTCGAGAATTAAGATTCTCGAACGAGAATCCATCATTCAAGGCCTGGTCTCGTACGAGACCAGGGGTTCTCGAACGAGGACCAAGCCCAAATGGGCTGTTCTCGTTCGAGAACATTGCAGACCATGGGAGCCTTACGTCCAGCCCACTTCGCATTCGTTTTCGACCTAGTTCCTCTTGATATTTATAAACGCTTTCTAAATAGAAAACCTTCACCACACTTCACTGAAACCCTAGTCGTCATTCCCTTGCTTATTCTCTGAAAAACAAAGCGGGAATCTTCATCCAAAGTTGCTGCCTCGGTAAGTTTTCTGGTTTCGTTAAATCTCAGTTTTCATTTTGAAACGTCTTTCGGTTTTCTGATTCGTTCTTGCTCCTTTCTAGATCGAAATCAAAACCGTCTGATCTCACTGATCTCAGACGTTCTTGACTCATATACCTTCGATTCCCCACCTCGTTTTTGTTGAATGGTACATGATCGACCTCGTTTCCATTCGCCGTACGGTTTCTGTTTTATAAATGCCTTCACTGTTCTTGATAATTTAATGTTACTGCCGATTGTAATTCTTCTTGTGGGCAATGATTTTGATATTCTATGATTATGAATCTCTAGGATTTGGTTAATCGTTAATAGCTTAAAGCTCTCGGTTAGAATTTCATCTCATTGTTCGAATCACATTCGATGTTCTTGGGTTGATTTTCGGTGTTAATGTTTGGTGTTGTTTTGATGGTGTTGTTATTAGTTTTGGTTTGGTTATGGAGATTAGTGTTGATTGTTCTTGATAAAGCTTGATGTGTTAGCTTTATAATTGAATGAATTAAGGTTTAGAAATCATGTACAGTAGCAAAAATGGTGAGTTATGGAATTGTAGGTGATGGGCGGGGGTTTTGGAGGATTTAAAGGAAAGGGATGGTTAATAAACCATTCTAATCACTATCTTATTTGGTTTGAAATTATTAAGTCCTTTAAGTTATTTTTATTCGATAATAACTTGTATTTCATTATAATTTACAATTGATATATTGTAAACGATATTTTTATAATCTAAGTTAACATAATTACTCGGGTAATTATATTATATTCGAATACCAATTTGGCACGAAATTGGCTAAAACAATTTAGTCCCTAAACGTTTTTAAAACTTATTTAATTAAGTTTTTGATTAGTAATGTTATATTTGTTATTAATTATAAACAAAAGTAATTAATTTGATTTTAAATATCAAATTGGCTAAAGTACAATTTAGTCCCTAATTGGAAAAAGTACAGTTTAGTCCCTAATTGGCTAAAGTACAATTTAGTCCCTAAACTTTTATAATCTTAAAATGGTTAGATTTTTGGGTTGTAACTTGGGTTACTTGAAATTGAAGTTATTGAGTTCCGCTTTTAAAATGGATTATTATTTTATTGAATTTTTTTCTAAGTATAAACTCGGGTTTATATTGATAAATGTTTTGAGTCAGGTTAGACTTGGGTCACCCGACAAGTGAGGTTAGCTTGGTAGTTAATGATAACTCGGTTAACCCACTATTTGGAAATTAATTATTATATAAAGTTTATTAAATAATATTTATAAATTGGATTTTTAAGCGAGAACTCAATAGACTTGTATTAATTGGGCCTTATTACCTATTAGGTATTTCTGTGTTGCTTTGGATTGTTTAATTCCGACGTGTTAATTGTGCTAGTCCTATGTGGTGTCTAGTACTCTCTAGAGTTAGGGTCTGTTTTTAATAATTATTTTATTTGTCTAGACCCGTCTATTGTTCGTGCTCCAGAGGCGAACCAGGATTAGTTGCTTGCCGGTTTTCACGTGGATTAGCAAGCAGTGAGTTTGTACTTACTATTTACCGCTTTATTAAGTAAATTGTTATTTTAATATTAAATATATATACTGTACGTATATTTCGAACTGTTTTTATATTATGGCTTCTAGTTGGAACATGCTACCTAATGGGCATCATTAGGACTGCATGTGCACCGGTATTGATCTGGGTAAGTTATATATGGAAATATGGTGACTCGGTGTGAGCATAGCTCTTGGGACCAAATAGAGTAACTCGGTGTAGCACAGCTCTCGGTACTTTGGATATGGTATAAGTGTGGTCAGTGGTAACTCGGTGTAGCTCAGCTCTCGGGACCAGACCTATTGGATTATATTGTTTATTTAGAATTGTGGATTTGGGTTCCAACTATTATTCGTAATATCGTTATTAAATGTTTTAAACGGTTTTAAAGGTTTTCCACTTAATAAATGTAGATAGTGGTATAAACTCATCTCAGTATATCTGACCCCGTTGTTTTCCCAATTTTCCCAGGGTTATGATCTGAGAGAGTCTGGTGAACTCCGCATTTACTTTTCCTCGGAGGTTCCATTTATTTTTGATAAACTGTAAAACTTTTTTATTCTTAGACCGCAATAGTAACTAGACGTCTTTATATTTATTATAAATTTTGTCGGATTGGTTCGACTGGTTATATTTCTTTGGCATGTTATATTATTTACATTGGTTTATGATAAATCTATTTTAGACTCGGAATTGGATAAGCATGTTATATTAACTGTTAAATATTAAAACTGCTAGATTTAGGCTGAAGTCTCGGTTGCCCCCGAGCATTGGTTTTCTGCAGGTTTATGTGTTTATATGTTAATTGAAAGGCTAGCTACGGGTTTTGGTACCACATTACCCATACCTTAGCGCCGGTCGCGATTCATGAAAATGGGTCGTGACAGTTACGAAACAAATCCAAACAATTCACCTTTTTATGAATTCAAGACAAACATTTAAAATGTTACGAAACTAATCCAAACGTTTAAAACATTACGAAACGAATCCAAACCTTTCACCTTTTGTCACGACCCATTTTCATGAATCACGACCGGCGCTAGGGTATGGGTATAGTTTTACCAAAACTCGTAGCTAACCATGCGGATAAACAACAATTCGATAAACCTGCAAGAAAACCAATGCTCGGGGGCAACCGAGACTTTATCCTAATTCTAGCAGTTCATAATATTCAACATTTCTTAAAATTGCTCGGCAAACTCTGAGTCTTAAACATGGCATAAATACATATTAACCCAAGTTAATATAAAAATGCTAAAACGATATAAATTAAACTAAATCTGATAACAAGCATTAAACAAGTAAGACTTCTAATTATTAGGAGAGTACTAGACACCACATATGACTAGCACAAATAATACGTCGGAATAACACAATCCAGAACAACACAAAATACCCAATAGGTAATAACGCCCAATTAATAGAAGTCTATTAAGTTCTTGTTTTAAATTCCATTTCATAAATATTATTTAATAAACTTTTAATAATAAACAATTTCCAAATAGTGGGTTAGCCGAGTTACTAATAACTAGCAAGCTAACCTCACTTGTCTGGTGACCCAAGTCTAACCCGACTCAAAATGTTTATCAAATATAAACTCGAGTTTATATTTATAAAATAATTTGATAAAATAATAAGCCATTAATACAGAACTCAATAACTTCGAATTCAAGTAACCCAAGTTACAAACCAGAAACTTACTTAAATAAGTTTTTAAAAACGTTTACGGGCTAATTTGTAATTTAGTCAATTTCATGCCAAATTGATATTCGAAATTAAATAGAGTTATTATAATTCAAAATGAAATATAAACTTATAACTAACAACTTAATCAACTAAGTTTAAGAAAAACGTTCATGGGCTAAATTATAATTTAGCCAATTTACGCGTTAAAATATTATTCGAAATCAAATATAATTACCGGAGTTATTATATTAACTAAATTTCAAAATTGCTATCGTTTACAATATATTACTTATAAATCGTAACGAAATCAAATTATTAACAAAACAAAAGGTAAAACTAACTTTAAGTATTTATTTAATTTAAGCAAAACATTTTGGTGACCATAAGGAGTATTTAACCATCTCCTTCATTTCAAAACCAAATAAGAGAAAAGTAACTTAAGGAATCAATATGTTTTAAGTAAAACAAATCAAGAACTAGAAAGGGCCTTTAGCCAAAATAAATCTTAAACAGCCAATGAACAACCAACACATCATCAGCTTCTTTAATTTCAAACCAAATATAAAAATCATCCATGGAAGCAGAACCCGAAACCTGCAATATCAATAATAAACTTCCTAACTCTTTAACAAAACCTACTAACAAAGACATAATCAACAAATCAAACAAAACCTGCAACCCACAGAATCATAATCAACAACTTAATCGTTAATCAATCACATAAAATCTTGAAGCATGGCAGTGACGATAATAAGACCCGAAACAACGAAACTATTAATTATGAATCCACAAGACAAGATACGATTCAAGTAGGTATGGAAATAATATCTAAAACCCACGAATCGTAGTCCTTAACACCTCAAAGCTCATAATCAAGAAGAACAAGAGATGGCAGATAACAAATTCAAACAAATAGTCAAGAACAAAACAAAACGGTGACACGACGGCGATTCAAACGAATAGAATAACATATTGTTTCCAGTTCTGAGACTTTAGGATTATAGAGAATCGAGTCTATCACGACATAGACGAAACGGTTCTGAAAATAATGCTAAAACGATTAAGAACGGAACTAAATACGGAGGTGTTGTTTTTAAACTTCAAACAGAGTTTAGGAACAATACTTACCGAATATGACATTAAAAGTTTGATGATGAATAGATCAATGATTTCTCAGAGATAAAAGCTATGGGTGACGGCTAGGGATAGAAGGAAGTGTATGGAAAGAGATTAGGGTTTGAAACTAGATATTTATAGGCAATATCTTAGGTAGAAATTGAGTCGAAGAAGGAATAGTGCGAGGGCTGAAATAGAGCCTCCTAGCATCGACGCTGGTCTCGAACGAGACCAGCAAAAATGATGTGGTCTCGTTCGAGACCTTGCTGGTCTCAAACGAGAGCAGCAATAAAAACCATAGGTCTCGTTCGAGACCGCATCGTCTCGAATGAGACCTTACGGGTTTAATTCAAATCTCACATGAGACCAGAGTTAGACTCTTGTGGTTCAATCGCTTGGTTGAACCACAACTCGAAGGAACCTCTTCCCAAACCAAAAATATTCAAATGACTCCAAATCGAACCAAGACTCCGCGACGAATCAAATTTAATTCCGGAACTCCTCGGAAAAATTTTAAAAAAATTTATATGGCATTACATTCTCCCCAACTTATTAAAATTCGCCGTCGAATTTAAACCAAAACTATTGACCTAGAACACAACAAAAAGTTTTCGTAACAAGCTGAACAAAACGCACCTACGCATCGTGAAACCTCAAAACATACTTTAACTAAGTAATCAGAAAAGCAAAACTATATAGTAAGTTAATCCCTATTGAGTTTCATTTAATAGCATAGTCCGGAAACTTTTTTAAACTATTTTGTAAAATAACTTTGAAGAAACAAATAGTATTTAGCCGAGTCAACCAAGACTTCCAAGCTTACATCACGTATCGGGCGACCCAAGTCTATCCCGACCCTAGAAAACGACAATTAAACCAATGTTTAAAATCAAGAAATTTATTTTATGAACCAACATGAAGTTTGAAAAGCAACGAAACTTAGCATTACTAAACTAGTCGACAATTTTCCATATAATGATCGATCTCAAATATCACCAAAAGCCTTAATTCTAACTTCCCCTTAACATAAAAAAAATTACTTTTTACCGGAGTGGTTTTTCAAATCCAGCTCGAAACCCATCTAATACAAGATCAAGCACCAAGCTCGACTACAGTTTTTACAAATCTAAATCCCATCATAAACAGGAATACTGAAAAACACAAGCTGATAAATTCTTGCGTTCTACAACACTTAATTACTTCCAATAATAATATCTCGATAACAAAATAATCGATAACAAAACCTAATAAACTTCAGATATTATTTCGGTTCCAAAACAAACATTATAATAACCATCCAATCCTAATGATTAATACCAACTCGATAATACCATTAACTTGTGAATCATAAAAAACACAAGACGCATATCGTTTTTCCCAAGAAAACGTGAATTTAACTCATAATAATAGAAATTTCAGATTAATAATAAACAATCTCAACTACAATGATTCCTCCAATCATTTAGAAACATAACGCCCCAACTAACTGAACCTCGACTACACCTCACAACTTAAAAAGAATATTTTGCCCCTCTCACCAAGGGTTCAACCACTGACCTAGACGATAACCAGACATTACAATAATTTCATCAATTAGCAAAATCGATCAACCAATTATGGTTGTCGAAACCTATTAATCGCGACTCCCAATTCATAAATCAATTATCTCATATAACCAAATCGAACTCAAATTTTCAAAATTCTCAAAATTATTCAATCATTTGACTATAACCTTGTATACAACGAAAGATCAAAACGACCAGTTTACTACGAACGGATTGTCAGTTATGTTCAAAACCAACCCCTGTGGATATAAAATCTTTTAATACAAAATCTTTTATATAAAGATTTTTCCACCCTGTTTAAAAGACTCTACGTCTTACACCTCCTTCTTCATTCAAAATCAAAATATCTTTACCGTTGAAAAATACCATCGTTTTTTTTACAAACCCTTGAAAAATTTCAAAATATCCACATTTTGAATCCGAAAGTTTCCCCACTTTTAAATACGTATGCAAATTTATGACAAGTTCAACTGACACAATTTATGCTCTCTTTGAACTAAACTTGTTAACATCAATTTACACTTTTCTCGTAAAAGTTAAACCGTGGCAAAATCCTCCATATTTGAGATACATATAAATGTTTCAAGACATTAAAATTTAATTCGTATCTAAAATTTGTGCTATTAAACAAAAACACAATTGAAGAAATTGCTCAAGCGAAAAAAAAATTTATTATCCCTTTTTGAATCAATTTTGACAAAATTTCTCCCTTTCCTCAGAAAGATAAAATTAGCAATGCAAATCTCTTATTTATGAAAATACCTTTATATCAATACACCAAAATACTTTGGACAATTTCAAATCTGGAAAGATAAAGTTTCTTTTAAAAACATAGTGTGTACACACACACGAGCATAACCAACATCCTTAATCCACAAATCCTTAAATCACAAATCGTAAATTATCACGAAAGCTTTCTATTTTAAATTACTCTATACCGCTCTTAGCACAACTAATATCCCGAGCGCAACCTCAAAATCATTATGTCACGACCCAAAATCGAGGGCCGCAACCGGCGCTAGGGAATGGGAATTATAGTTCTGAAACCCGCAGCAATCCTGAAATTCACTAAAACGTTTTCGCAACTACCATATAGAACTTGACCTTACAAACGGAAGCATTTAAATAAAGACACATTTATACATATTAGCTAAATCGTACAACTTGCTCGTGCTTATCATTTCCATACCATGTACGTACTAGCTCGGCATAAACTACTAGTGTCAAAATTACATCACGAGAATCTACCTCCATGGTACAAAGCATAACTATCGTAGCCAAACATACATATACACAATATAAAGCAATTATAAACAATATAAAATTTTACCGCTATACTAGGCCACGACATTGGTACGAAATCACACTATTGCAGCAACTATGGAAGTCGGGACTGTACATAGCCAAAGGGACTTCCGGTCAAAGACGGACTTCTAGCCAAGTCCAGAATCTAGGTACTTGAAAAACACTATTGGGGGGTCAACTATTAAGCTGAGTGAGTTATATTTTACTTACCATATTATCAAAATAAGCATCGCATTTAAAACATTTTTAAAATATATATATATAATCACATTTTCAAACAATTCCAACATATACAATCACATCGATTGTAAACAATTCACTTAAGACAAGTATTTGATCCTATCGAAACCTTAATCTTAAACTCCTAACCTTTCCTAATCTGTATCGTATTCGTATCAAATCATTTTAATCAAAGTGGTACAGTCCCGAGATAGTTCGACCGAGTTACCGCTACCACGTGGCATAGTCCCGAGATAGTTCAACCGAGTTACTCATGCCACTGCTTAATCCCAAGTTGTGAGTCCCGAGATAGTTCAACCCAGTTACTCACTAGATACAGGTCCCGAGATCCTACATCCACCGAGTTACCTTGTATCTACAAAACATAATCCTTCTTCCATTTCATAATCACAAAAATGATCAACATTTAATGAGCTCACATCAACCGATTCTATGTACAAATATCTAGACTCTTATAAACACCGGCGATCACACGGCCTATTGACGCCCAATAGGTAGCTCGTTTCTTCGGATCGTATACAAATTCACATTGGCAAATAATCGACAAGTCATAAACAAAGATATACAATCCATATATCAAACAAGTCAATCTAATATAATGTAGTTCACTTCATAAACAAACAATTCAAATATAATTCAATCCAATAAGAACAACTCAATAAAATCAAACTATATAATTTACGCGATGCATTTAATAATAATAATATATATAGCATATATAAAATAGCTTTGAATATGATAATAATAGTGCGTAAAATATACTCACTACTTGCTATTCCAATTCTTTTGTGATTTCCTTGTCTTGGCCGAACCCCTTAGCCAAAATCGTCGATGCCTATAACACAATCACCACCAAAAACGTTTAAGTCTAATAAATATATAAACAATACGCATTGACCTAATTCATAACTTTAAGTCAATACCCTATTTAATATTAATTCAATCTTTAAGTTTGATATTCTTTTAATATTCACTTTAGCGTTTAAACTTCAACGGTTTTATTTAAAACCGATAATGTATTTAATCAATTTAAATACGTATAACTCAAATTCAATTATTAAAATCTTTATCCAATTTATTCTTGATGGTTATGTTAACCATATACCACTTTAGCTTTTAAACCCGACCTAATGGCATTTTATGTAAACTATGCATTTTGCGTCAATTTTAAGCTTACGTGTTAAACGTAAAACGCTTAACTCATATCTCTATTTCTTAACATTTTAAATGTTTAAAACAGCCCTTGAACATATTATATCCATCCAATATCATTCAATAAAACCTTAGTCCATTTTATCCATTTCAAACATATTTTACGTCAAAACCGCACTAGCTACGTAACTTGACGTTTTCGTGAAAACTTCGCGTCGTTTGGACCTCGCGAAAGGGTCGGATCAGCCCTTTCCCTTTCACCATCGCCCTCCCCTGTTTTAGCAAGGGGGAGGGCTGTTGCACCAGAGCTGCTGCCCGTGGCAGCTCAACACCACCGTGTATTCAGCACGGTGGTGCGCTTGCTGGACTGCCATGTCCAGCAGGTCTGGCCATTACGCCAACCTCCGGCCAGCCATCTCAAACCCTCACACATATCAAAAAACACAACTCTCATTACCTCATATTGATCGATTAAACTCGGTTTTATCAAACAATTATATGCCAAAATCATCAATTCTAAGCTCAAATTCATCATCACCACCATTATCATCAAATCCCGAAAGTTATAGCTCCTAAACCTAACCCCAAGTCGTTATTTTTACCTTGATTAATTGGTATTGATCAGTAGAGCTCCTCCTCCTCGTTCCGTGGCCTCAAGAATCGTCCAATTCCGTCAAGAAACGAGTAAGTTATGGCGATTTTAAGCTTTTACATGAAAAGCTTTTAAAGGAAGAAGATAATGATTTTTGATGGCTGTTCTTCAAATGGAAAATCTGAGTTTAAACTCCAATTAATTCCCTTATATATCTATGACAAAGTTACCTCTTGGTCCTTATGATTGCCAACTCCTCAAAAGTTGATTCCTGACTTTTCTTTCGTCCAATTTAGTCATTAATCGCTTAATTATTCGAACTCGATAATTTCCGTATTACTTATTTTCAAATAAATAATACTATTCCCATATCTCTTAATGCCATTTCCCGTCGATTTATTTTAGCAATTTTGGCCAAAAACGCCCAATTTTCAATTTGAGCTAAATTGCACTTTTTTCAACTTTGTCGTCCAAATTAAATTTAAATAAGTATTGATAACCATTTTATCGATATATTTTTTTTATAAATACTAATTCCCGTCAATTATTTATTTAATTTCTATTTTCCGGGAATTAAACGCTTATTTTCCAATTTTGAGCTAAGTGGACTTTTAGCCACTTTCTCACATATATCTCTTTAACCCAGTTCCATTTTTCTTGTGGAATATTATTATTAATATTTCCTTATTAAAATTCTAATGTTGACCTACTCGGATCTTCTTTTATTTAATTATTCTGCTTAATTTATTATTTTTCTCATTTTGACGATTTAGAATGAGACTCACTGCTTATTTTCTAAACCTCAAAATTTCAGGTTATTACACATTCTTGCATATGACCACAAGATTTTGATTCTACAGACCAATTGCTCACAAAATAAACATCCAATAACCATCAACATCGTCACAGAGTATTTGTCTAACTACCTTTCGGTAACAATTTCAAAATCATTTGAAATCCAACAACTTTATAAATAAATATATCACAATGTGACTCGCGAGTTCATTTCAAAACATTTTTCTCAAAACACTTTATCGATAAAATTCATTTTACATAATTGTGCGCCAGGGTGATGACATCTCTCATCCCCAAGGATTTGCATCCAACCTTAATCATTTCTATGCCCGTGATGCATGTACTATTATGCATGTATCAATTATTGATTTATCTTTTATTTAGTGAATATACTTAGTTCTTAATGCATTCCTATTCGTGACATTCAAAATGCATGTTCATGATATGTCTGGGCACAATTACGTGTTAAAAATATTTCAATATTTTAACAAATCAACATTTGAAATTCATTTCACAATAAAACATTTGCTAGGCGTTACACTTTATGAGATGTGCACTTGATAACCTCATAATATTTCTCAAGTTTCTTACTTGCAATCTATCATCATTCAATATTATATAACAACTTAACCTGATAACTTCGCTAAAACTTTATCACATAAAGTATCTAACTAACCTCAACCCAAACTGAAACTTATTCCCAAAAAAATAACATATCAAAACGATCCTACAAAATTTACCACCAGCTCCTGCATCGCATCATTAATTGGTGTAATCACCAATGTATTTATACACCGATCTATGTTCTCGGGTTAGAACTTCTAATACCTTTCAAGGATAACCAGAAACCATCAACCATTCCAAGGGAATACTTCTCTCGTCTTCCTTGATATCGAAACCCAAAGATTTCGATCCAACAACAATATAGCAAACCGAACTTATTCTCAGTTGATACTATATCAAAAACAGGGTCTGAACAAAAGTTTGACTTACAATCAAACCAACATCAGATATTTACCATAATCGCATGAAATAAATCAACCCTCGTGCTATTTCGCATGAAGAGATGAAACAAAACCATGAACTTATTCTGACAGGTAAGCGAATTATACAACGCAAATGAAAACCAAGAACATTATAATTTCTACAA
This sequence comes from Mercurialis annua, assembly GCF_937616625.2. Taxonomy (NCBI): domain Eukaryota; kingdom Viridiplantae; phylum Streptophyta; class Magnoliopsida; order Malpighiales; family Euphorbiaceae; genus Mercurialis; species Mercurialis annua. Next base: position 35,581,115 of record NC_065574.1, on the reverse strand, counting down.
ACCATAACCCATGTAAGCATGTCATTGAACACAATTTACCTAAACATACTTAAAATTCAAATCAGGACATGCCACAATATTTTTGAAATCTCAATACAAAATCACCATATAATTATATCATTCTTAAATAGTACGCTTTAAAATTCATTTTAAAATCTAAATGTCGAATACAAAAACTTCCAAATCTTGTCGAGCCCCATGGTTAAAACAAAATCACAATTTGTAAAAGTCTCTTTTTGTTAATTAATTGCTTTAAAACGGATACCCAAATATTTCAAACCATAAAATCATCGAGCTAGTCGAGTCATTACAACTACCAAACTCAACTCCTAAATTTGGGTGACCCAAGTCGGACCCAAAACAATCGTTTATAAAACATATTCAAAATATTTGTGAATCCGAAAAAATATTTTAATAAAATTTCCGTCCTTTCAAATTTGGGAGCTCAACTTAAACCAACCGCTAAACGGTAATCTAAAACTCAAGTGAGAAATCTTTGATTTCAAACATCTATTCCGTAAATCTCAAAAAATTTAAACTGCTGACATACTACAACATGATAAAATAACTTCAATGTTAAATTCTTAAAACAATGGCTTATCTCATAAAATATCATTTTGAAACCTTCGCTTGTTAACACCAGACCAAACATAATATTTCAAAATACAAGAATTTCTTTTTACTGGCAACTCAACCAAAAATCAAACATTTTATGAATTTAAAATCAAACTTCTCTTATGATTCTATGTCGAAACACAAATCGGATAAAACAATATTCTCAATGAAAATCTTTAAATCAACATGTCGTCAAACAATGCATGACCATCGAACACGTTTTAAGGCTTAACCCAATCTCTTTAATAGAAAAACAAGGCTAACGCCCAACATACGATCACATTTAAAATCAACAATCGAGGCCAAAGTCAAGATGTACTTTATTAATAAGGCAAAAGCAATTCAATGCAACACGTAAAATAACTGTAACCATACCATATATTCTAAATCGTGGTAGGCATAAACGCCAAGTTTTATCAACAACATCATACCCAAGTATGAGTTTTAGAAATGTTTACCAGCCTAAGATTTTCCGAGAAATCGAAAGCAATAGTAATCACCCAAGTGAAATAACCTCAACTTGATATAACACGGCAATTAACATCCAAGTGAAATAACCTCAACTGATATAACACAGCAATTAATATCCAAGTGAAATAAATTGTCACTCATAGCATCAACACCAAATAAAGACTGACAGACATCACCTATAGGATGTAGGCTGAAAGTTTGAAAACAAAAGATGACGTTTTAAAAGACAAGACACGAATACTAATTCTGCAGTAGTTCCTATGACACGACATCAACTTATCATGCCAAAACACATAACAAATCACATGCATAAGGCCTTGGTTTGAAACCAAAGCTCTGATACCAACTTTGTCACGACCCATTTTCATGGATCGCGACCGATGTAGGGTATGGGTATAATTGTACCAAAACCCGTAGCTAGCCTTGCGGATAAACAACAATTCGATAAACCTGTAAGAAAACCAATGCTCGGGGGCAACCGACACTTTAGCCTAATTCTAGCAGTTTATAATATTCAACATTTCTTATAATTACTCAGCCAACCCTGAGTCTTAAACATGGCATAAATACATATTAACCCAAGTTAATATAAAAATGCTAAAACGATATAAATAACAATTAAACTAAATTTGATAACAAGCATTTGACAAGTAAGACTTCTAATTACTACTGCGGTCTAAGAATAAAATAAGTTTACTAACTTTATTAAGATATAAGTAAATCCTACGAGGAAATTAAGAATCGGAGAGCAGTTGACTCGCTCATATCATAACCCTGGAAAAATTAGGAAAACAACGAGGTCAAATATACTGAGATGAGTTCATACCACTATTTACATTTATCAAGTGGAAAACCTTTAAAACCGTTTAATACATATAATAACAACATTATGTATAATAGTTGGAACCCTAATCCACAATACTAAATATAACCATAATCCAATAGGCCTGGTCCCGAGAGCTGAGCTACACCGAGTTACCACCGACCACTCTTTGATCCCTAACCAGAGTCCTGGGAGCTTAGCTACACCGAGTTACTCTACTGGTCCCGAGAGCTATGCTCACACCGAGTTACCACCACATATCACATACCTTATTTAGATCAATACCGGTGCGCACGCAGTCCTAATGATGCCCATTAGGTAGCATGTTCCAATTAAGAGCCATAATGGAAAAACAGTTCGCAATTGTACGTATACAATATATATTATAAAAATAACATTTTACTTAATAAGTGGTAAATAGTAAGTACAAACTCACAATCCACGTGATAACCGGCAAGCAACTAATCCCGGTTCGCCTATGAAGCATGAACAGTAATTGGGTCTAGACAAATAAAATAATTATTAAAAACAGACCCTAACTCTATATAGTACTAGACACCACATATGACTAGCACAGATAATACAGTGGAATAACACAATCCAGAACATCACAAAATACCCAATAGGTAATAACGCCCAATTAATACAAGTCTATTGAGTTCTTGTTTTTAATTCCATTTCATAAATATTTATTAATAAACTTTAAATAATAAATAATTTCCAAATAGTGGGTTAGCCGAGTTACCAATAACTACCAAGCTAATCTCACTTGTCGGGCGACCCAAGTCTAACCCGACTCAAAACGTTTATCAAATATTAACCCGAGTTTATATTTATAAAATAATTTGATAAAATAATAAACCATTAAAACAGAACTCAATAACTTTGAATTCAAGTAACCCAAGTTATAAACCAGAAACTTACTTAGATACGTATTTAAAAATGTTCAAGGGATAAATTGTAATTTAGCCATTTTCATGCCAAATTGATATTCGAAATTAAATAGAGTTATTATAATTCAAAATGAAAAATAAAGTTATAACCAACAACTTAATCAAATAAGTTTAAGAAAAACATTCATGGGCTAAATTGTAATTTAGCCAATTTACGCGTCAATATGATATTCGAAATGGAATATAATTACCCGAGTAATTATATTAACTTAATTTCTAAATTGCTATCGTTTACAATATATTACTTATAAATCATAACGAAATCCAATTATTAACAAAATAAAAGGTAAAACTAACTTTAAGTATTTATTTAATTTAAGCAAAATATTTTGGTGACCATAATGAGTATTTAACCATCTCCTTCATTTCAAAACCAAATAATAGAAAAGTAACTTAAGGAATCAATATGTTTTAAGTAAAACAAATCAACGACTAGAAAGGGCCTTTAGCCAAAACAAATTTTAAACAGCCAATGAACAACCAACACATCATCAGCTTCTTTAATTTCAAACCAAATATAAAAATCATTCATGGAAGCAGAACCCGAAACCTGCAATATCAATAATAAACTTCCTAACTCTTTAACAAACCCTACTAACAAAGACATAATCAACAAATCAAACAAAATGCACAACCCACAGAATCATAATCAACAACTTAATCGTTAATCAATCACATAAAATCTTGAAGCATGGCAGTGACGATAATAAGGACCGAAACAACCAAACTATTAGCAATGAATCCACAAGACAAGACACGATTCAAGAAGGTATGAAAATAATATCTAAAACCCACGAATCATAGTCCTTAACACCTCAAAGCTCATAATGAAGAAGAACAAGAGACGGCAAATAACAAATTCAAATAAACAGTCAAGAACAAAACAAAACGGTGAGACGACGGCGATTCAAACGAATAGAATAACGTACCGTTTCCAGTTCTGAGACTTTAGGATTATAGAGAATCGAGTCTATCACGACTGAGACGAAACGGTTCTGAAAATAACGCTAAAACGATTAAGAACGGAACTAAATACGGAGGTGTCATTTTTAAACTTATAACAGAGTTTAGGAACAATACTTACCGATATGACATTAAGAGTTTGATGATGAATTGATCAATGATTTCTCAGAGATAAAAGCTATGGGTGACGGCTAGGGTTAGAAGGAAGTGTAGGGAAAGAGTTTAGGGTTTTAAACTAGATATTTATAGGCAAAATCTTAGGTAGAAATTGAGTCGAAGAAGGAAAGGTGCGAGGGCTGAAATAGAGCCTCCTGGCATCGACGCTGGTCTCGAACGAGACCAGCAAAAATGATGTGGTCTCGTTCGAGACCTTGCTGGTCTCAAACGAGAGCAGCAATAAACTCTTGTGGTTCAACCGCTTGGTTGAACCACAACTCGAAGGAACCTCTTCCCAAACCAAAAATATTTAAATGACTCCAAATTGAACCAAGATTCCGCGACGAATCATATTTAATTTCGAAACTCTTCGGAAAAATTTAACAAAAATTTACGGGGTATTACATACTCCCCAACTTATTAAAAATTCGTCCTCGAATTTTAACCAAAACTACTGACCTAGAACACAATGAAAAGTTTTCGTAACAAGATGAACAAAACGCACCTACCCATCGTGAAACCTCAAAACATACTTTAACTAAGTAATCACAAAAGCAAAACTATATAGTAAGTTAATCCGTATTGAGTTTCATTTAATAGCATAGTTCGGAAATTTTTTCAAATTATTTTTTAAAACAACTTAGAAGAAACAAATAGTATTTAGCCGAGTCAACCAAGACTTCCAAGCTTACATCACGTATCGGGCGACCCAAGTCTATCCCGAACCTAGAAACCCACAATAAAAACCAATGTTTAAAATCCAGAAATTTATTTTATAAAACAACTTGAAGTTTGAAAAGCAACGAAACTTAGCATTGCTAAACTAGTCAATAATCTTCCATATAAGGATCGATCTCAAAGATCACCAAAAGCCTTAATGCTAACTTCCCCTTAACATAAAATAATTAGTTTTTACCGGAGTGGTTTTCCAAAACCAGCTCGAAACTCATCTAATACAAGATCAAGCACCAAGCTCGACTACAGTTTTTACAACTCTGAATCCCATCATAAACAGGAATACTGAAAATAAAACGGTGAGACGACAGATATTCAAACGAATAATCAAGAAGAACAAGAGACGGCAGATAACAAATTCAAATAAACAGTCAAGAACAAAACAAAACGGTGAGACGACGGCGATTCAAACGAATAGAATAACGTACCGTTTCCAGTTCTGAGACTTTACGATTATAGAGAATCGAGTGTATCACGACTGACACGAAACGGTTCTGAAAATAACGCTAAAACGATTAAGAACGGAACTAAATACGGAGGTGTCGTATTTAAACTTAAAACAGAGTTTAGGAACAATACTTACCGATATGACATTAAGAGTTTGATGATGAACTGATCAATGATTTCTCAGAGATAAAAGCTATGGGTGACGGATAGGGTAGAAGGAAGTGTAGGGAAAGAGTTTAGGGATTGAAACTAGATATTTATAGGCAAAATCTTAGGTAGAAATTGAGTCGAAGAAGGAAAGGTGCGAGGGCTGAAATCGAGCCTCCTGGCATTGACGCTGGTCTCGAACGAGACCAGCAAAAATGATGTGATAACGTTCGAGACCTTGCTGATCTCGAACGAGACCAGCAATAAAAACCATGGGAGACCTCACGGGTTTAATTCAGGTCTCACATGAGACCTGAGTTAAACTCTTGTGGTTCAACCGCTTGGTTGAAACACAACTCGAAGTAACCTCTTCCCAAACAAAAAATATTTAAATGACTCCAAATCGAACCAAGATTCCGCGACGAATCATATTTAATTTCGGAACTCTTCGGAAAAGTTTAACAAAAATTTACGGGGTATTACTGTCACGACCCATTTTTCATGAATCGCGATCGGCGCTAGGGTATGGGTAATGTAGTACCAAAACCCGTAGCTAGCCTTTCAATTAACAATATAAACACATAAACCTGTAGAAAACCAATACTCGGGGGCAACCGAGACTTCAGCCTAAATCTAGCAGTTATAAAATTCAACAGTTAATATAACATGCTTATCCAATTCCGAATCTAAAATAGATTTATCAAAACTCAATATAAATAATATAACATGCCAAAGTAATATAACCATTCGAACCAATCCGACAAAATATATAATCATAATAAGGACGTCTAGTTACTACTACGGTCTAAGAATAAAACAGTTTTACAGTTTATCAAAAATAAATGGAACCTCCGAGGAAAAGTAAATGCGGAGATCACCAGACTCTCTCAGATTATAACCCTGGGAAAATTGGGAAAACAACGGGGTCAGATATACTGAGATGAGTTTATACCACTATCTACATTTATTAAGTGAAAAACCTTTAAAACCGTTTAAAACATTTAATAAAGATATTACGAATAATAGTTGGAACCCTAATCCACAATTCTAAATAATAAACATAATCCAATAGGTCTGGTCCCGAGAGCTGAGCTACACCGAGTTACCACTGACCACACTTATACCAGAGTCCCGAGAGCTGAGCTACACCGAGTTACTCTACCTGGTCTCGAGAGCTATGCTCACACCGAGATACCACATTTCCATATATACCTTACCCAGATCAATACCGGTGCGCACGCAGTCCTAATGATGCCCATTAGGTAGCATGTTACAACTAGAAGTCATAATATAAAAACAGTTCGAAATATACGTACAGTATATATATTAAATATTAAAATAACAATTTACTTAATAAAGCGGTAAATAGTAAGTACAAACTCACTACTTGCTAATCCACGTGAAAACCGGCAAGCAACTAATCCTGGTTCGCCTCTGGAGCACGAACAATAGACGGGTCTAGACAAATAAATTAATTATTAAAAACAAACCCTAACTCTAGAGAGTACTAGACACCATATAGTACTAGCACAAATAACACGTCGGAATAAAACAAGCCAGAACACACAAAAATACACAATAGGTAATAAAGCCCAATTAATACAAGTCTATTGAGTTCTCGCTAAAAATCCAATTATAAATATTATTTAATAATCTTTAAATAATAAATAATTTCCAAATAGTGGGTTAGCCGAGTTACCAATAACTACCAAGCTAACCTCACTTGTCGGGTGACCCAAGTCTAACTCGATTCAAAATGTTTATCAAATATAAACCCGAGTTTATATTTATAAAATAATTCCATAAAATAATAAACCATTTTAAAAGCGGAACTCAATAATTTCAATTGCAAGTAACCCAAGTTACAACCCAAAAATCTGACCATTTTAAGTTCATTAAAGTTTAGGGACTAAACTGTGCTTTTGCCAATTAGGGACTAAATTGTACTTTAGCCAATTTGATATCCAAAATCAATTTAATTGCATTTGTTTATAGTTAAAACAAAATATAAAGTTAATAACTAAAAATTCCCTTAATTAAGTTATAAAATAAGTTCAGGGGCTAAATTATAATTTAACCAATTTTATGCAAATTTGATATTCTTAATTAAATCAAATTACCCGAGTAATTATATTAGCTAAATTTATAAATAGCAATCGTTTTCAATTTAATAATTATAAATCAAATTTAAATCCAAAGTTATTATCCAAAGCAAAAGGTAAAGTTTAACTAAAAGGATTTGATTGATTACACAAAATAATTGGATGATTAAAATGACCCATTTACCATCTCTTTCGTTTCAAACAATCCTTTCCCTGCATTAATCACAAGTTACAGTAATCATCAAGTTTAAACCCTAAGGCATCCAAAATCTTATACTAACTTGGCAAAGCAACATAATTCATGATTGAACAACAACACTAATCACTTAGTTAAACTCACAAACAGTAGCATAGTAAAAGGAATCCAATTCAAAAACAATGGCAGAAACTTCAACAACGTGAACTCAAGGAAATTAAACATACCGTTTGAAGGTAAAACGTTCATTGAACTCAGGAATGAATCGGCTAGATTTTGGACGATAGAACAAGGCCTAACATAACAAGAAATCATGCCCAAACATAGATTAGGATTCGGCAGAAAGATGAATCCAGAAACAGTGCAAAACAACTCAAAACGGTAAACCATACGGCGATTGAAACGGGATTGATTACGTACTGTTTTGCAAAACCGAGATAGGGAAACGTAGATACGTGAGTCTAGAACGTCTGAGATCAAACGATTCTGATTTCGATCAAGAAACGATGGAGAACGATAAGAATTACGTAATCCCGTTCAAAACGTTAAACTGAAATCAAATGGAATAAGAAGCTTACCGGATCAGCAAGGTTTAAGGGAAGATTACGGCTTCGTTTCTCAGCGAAACAACAAAGGAATGGAGGCTAGGGTTTGTTTGCAGTGTGGAGATTAGATTAGGTTAAAAAAATCGTATTTAACTAGGTCGGAATAGGTTAGAACAAAGGACGAACATGCCCCCTCGCTAGGATTGAAGGTCTCGAACGGGAATGGCCTTTCAGGCCTGATTCCCGTTCGAGAATGGCCTGGTCTCGAACGAGACCAGGCCCAAAAGAGAGATTCCCGTTCGAGAATATCAATTCTCGAACGGGAAAGGTTCAAAATTCTTTTTTTTTTGAATAATACAATTAATTGGTTGAACCAATAAAATCAACCCCAATCCAACCAACTCGAATCAAACCGCTATCATCGAAGTTACTTCAAAACGACCGGAAAATTGTCGGAAATTACGAAAAAAATAAATTAAAATTTTACGGGATATTACATTCTCCCCAAGTAATTAAAAATTCGTCCTCGAATTTAACACGATAAGCAATTACCACCAGAACAACATGTAACCCAAGTATAAATCATAAAAATCATAGAAAATCAAGATATCGTACCTCACTGAAAAAGAAAAGGATAACGATTCCGCATATCCGGCTCGGTCTCCCAAGTGCACTCCTCAACAGAATGATTTCGCCAGAGAACTTTGACCATCGGAATCTCCTTGTTCCGCAATTTACGCACTTGCGTATCTACAATCTCAATTGGTTGTTCCTCATAGGATAGCTCCTGGTCAATCTCAACACTCTGAGGCACAATCACGTGCGAAGGATCAGAAATACAATTCCTCAACATGGAAATGTGAAACACGGGATGAACTAAAGACATGTCTGGCGGCAGAACCAGACGATAAGCCACAACTCCAATCCTCTCTGAAATCTCATAAGGCTAATATACCTAGGTGCCAACTTTCCCTTGACACCAAAACGAACCACGCCTTTCATAGGCGAAACCCGAAGAAACACGAAATCACCAACATGAAACTCAATGTCTTTCCTCTTCGGATCATCATAACTCTTATGCCGACTAAAAGCAGTCTCTAACCTCCGTTTGATCAACGGTACCTTCTCTGAGGTAATCTGAATAATCTCTGCTCCCGAGAGTTTACGCTCTCCAACCTCCTCCCAACAGATAGGAGATCTACACTTGCGCCCGTACAAAGCCTCATATGGCGCCATCTCGATACTCGCGTGGTAACTGTTGTTGTAAGAAAACTCAATCAACGGCAAATGAGCATTCCAGCTACCCTGAAAATCGAGAACACACATCCTGAGCATATCCTCCAATGTCTGAATAGTTCTTTCAGACTGACCGTCAGTCTGAGGATGAAAAGCTGTACTGAAATCCAACCGGGAACCAAAAGATTCCTGTAACGCTTTCCAGAACCTCGAAGTAAACACAGAACCTCTGTCCGAAACAATGGAAACCAGCATACCATGCAAACTGACAATTCTGTCGATGTACAACTGAGCCAACCTCGAAGCAGTATACGAAACCTTAATCAGAAGGAAATGAGCTGACTTGGTCATACAGTCAACTATCACCCAGATGGAATCGTATCCCTGTCGAGTACGTGGTAAACCAACCACAAAATCCATGGCAATCCGCTCCCACTTCCACTCTGGAATAGGTCGTGGCTGGAGATAGCCAAAAGGTCTCTGATGCTCCAACTTCACCTGCTGGCACGTCAGACACTTAGAAACATACTCAGTGACATCCTTCTTCATCCTGCTCCACCAGTAGGTACCCTTAAGATCATGGTACATCTTAGTAGAACCCGGATGAACACTATAAGCAGACTTGTGCGCTTCCTCCAGAATCTGGTCTCTCAAACCATCCGAATCCGGAACACACAATCTCGAACCATGTCTCAGAACACCATCCACAAAAGTAAACTCAGAATTTTCGTCCTGCTGAACCTCCTCAATAATCCGTTTCAACTGTGGATCCTCAGCTTGTAAAGCTTTGATCCGATCAATAGAAACATGTTGCACTTGTAAATGTGCTAACAAACTACCGGCCTGAGTAACCTGAAAACAATAGCCTGAAGCTATCAAACTGTGCCACTCTCTAACCATGAGTCTACGCCCAACCTCTGAAATATGAGCCAAACTGCCCAAAGACTTGCGACTCAAAGCATCGGCTACCACATTAGCCTTACCAGGATGGTACTGAATAGTACAGTCGTAGTCTTTGAGCAACTGTAGTCACCTCCGTTGTCTCAAGTTCGATTCTCTCTGATCAAAGATATACTTCAGACTCTTATGATTAGTGGAAATCTCACAAGTAGCACCATACAAATAATGCCTCCAGATTTTCAGCGCAAAAACCACAGCTGCTAACTCTAAATCATGAGTAGGGTAATTCACCTCATGCTTCTTCAACTGTCTGGAAGCATAGGCAATCACCTGTCCATGTT